>NC_079367.1:29994287-30171787 GCF_021018895.1 Seriola aureovittata | reverse complement strand
ACATGAGGAAGTGACAGCATCTTTGGAGGAAGGTGTTGACACTTTATTGTAAAACAAAGAGGTTTTTGGCGAAGTGAGGACATTTTTTATTGTGAGGGTGTGTTTGAAAGGGGAGGACAGCTTGACAACAAAATATCAATCATTACTAACACAAAGTGTCCCAACAGAGAAGATAGTCATTAATTAAACACTGCAGCTACATCAGCTTTAGCTCGGGGACCTACTGGCCAATCAGAAACCAAGATTTTGGTCCCCTTGATTTTTATCCCTTGTTGGGATATAATATCATTTATAACCCTAAAAACAACAATAAAGTGTTTACTGCACCTATACAGCTCTGACAGATGTGAAGGAATAAGCTTCTCTGATGAGACAACACACAGGAAACACATCAGGAGATGTTGCAGCACTGAAGATGAAACCTCTGTAAAGGTTAAAGGTTGACACAGACCAAGTTTCACTGACATGTTTCTGTCTGTCTGTCTGTTTATTTTCAGAGTGTTTAAGAAAGCCAGTCCCAATGGGAAGGTAAGTCCTGTTCTTTCTGTTCAACCTGCTCTAAACCTGAACGGACATGATCCCCTCTTTAACCCTGACAACATGAGGACAGTCACAACAGTACGTGAACACCCAGTAAAAAGTATACACACACTGGAAATGACAATATGAATATGTGAACACACAATAAATTTATCGACACCCCAAAAAAAGTATAAGCACTTTGTATGACACAAATGTGAACAAAGGTACCTTGATGTGGTCATCCTGAAAAAAGTGTCTGGACTAATTCTGATTGGCTGTTTGATGTTCAAACAGCTGACTGTGATTAGCTGTGTGCTGCACTGACTGTCATGTTCCTCCCTCAGCTCACTGTCTATCTGGGGAAGAGAGACTTTGTGGACCACGTGGACCTGGTGGAGCCTGTCGGTGAGATTTTACTGAGTTTAGTTTTACTGTATCAGTGAAGTGTAGTGTCCCTCTGCGATTGGCTGGTCTCTGAGAGCAGCTGATTTCATCTTGAGTTTCTTAGAAATGCACAGATGAAGATCAGAATAAAAAGAAGTTGTCCTCTGGCTGTTTGTTGATTTTCTGACTGTTTTCCTGCAGATGGCGTCGTCCTGATTGACCCAGAGTACCTGAAGGAGAGGAAAGGTGGGGAAACTGAAACTCCTCTCTGGTCATATAAAAACAGATGGTTAAATATTCTCACAGATGTTCTGTGAGCAAAACCAAAAACTTTAATAATATTTCCATCAAAAATGAATTTCATCAAAATGGTTTGATGTTGGCTGTGGATCAGGAAGTAGCAGGTCTTCACTAATCAAATAGTGGGTGTTTTGACCCTCAGCTCCTCCAGTCCACATATAGAAGTGTCCTTGGGCAAGATACTGAACCCCATAACTGCCCACCCTGTATCATTGATTTGTGAGTGTCAGTGTGATAGAAAAGCACTGTATGAATATATGAGTGAATGGGTGATTGTTGCTTGTTATGTAAAATGCTCTGAGTGGTCGATAAGACTAGAAAAGTGCTGTATAAGTGCAGTCCATTTACCATTTTGGGCTAGGAAGATTCCCATGTGGAATCTGTGTTACTTTGTGGGAGAAAAAGACATCCTCCTGAACACTGAAGCTGGAAATTGCTCTAATTTCTTGCCTTTAGATCTAAGTGCAGCTTTTAACACATTCCCCCAATACAACCCCCTCCCAACTCCAAATAGAAAGTCTGTAAATTATTTTTAATTCAGAAATTATTTTTAATTATTTGGATTTATCATATTTCATCTCTTGAGTTAACTCTTCAATTATAGTTTTTATTCAGTTTAGGTCTAAATTCTGTATCAAAGACTCCTTCCAACACTAGACAAAATTCTGCGTGCTTTCATATATTTTTTGTATGTAGTAAGTTCGTTGTATGACAAACTCCTCTCAGGTTGCTGAAAAAAGAAAAAAAGACATGACCTCAGTAGCAATGGTAGATACAGCCCAGACTCCTCTTTAACCTTGGTCTTCAGCTACTTTCGGGTCCCTCAAGTTCAATACTACATTTATTCATTTATATGTTCTTGTTTGGTGACCTGACCAAAAACATAACCTCTCTTTTCACTTTTATGCTGATGATACCAGCACTATCGACCTCTAGCTTAATAATTATCACAGAACTCAACAACTGTCTTCAGGACATCAAATCCTGGATGGCTGAGAACTCTGCAGCTGAACAAGCAGAGGCTCAGCAGTGATATTTGGCCTCCTCTGGTCGTTCAGCTTCAGTAAGCTGTGGAGTTCCTCAGGGAAGCGTCCTGGAGCCTCTGTTCTTTATGTTAAACCTCATAAAGATTTAAAGGAACATTTTATCATTCACTAGATTCAGGACATGTTGAGGCGAGGTTAACACAAAGACTGGAAGCAGGGGAAACTGTTAGCCTTGCATCATTGGTCCTATAAGAGGTAATGACTCTGTTTTTTTCTTCATCAGTTTTTGTCACTCTGACCTGTGCGTTCCGTTATGGTCGCGAGGATTTGGACGTCCTCGGGTTGACGTTTCGGAAGGACCTGTTTGTGGCTAATGTCCAGGCGTTTCCTCCACTGCCTGAGGAGAAGAAGAGTCTGACTCGTCTTCAGGAACGCCTGATTAAAAAGCTTGGAGAACATGCCTACCCATTCATCTTCGAGGTACTGAGTCTGCAGAACTTCCTCCAGATCTCTCTGTCAGCAGCACATCATCTGCTGAATATGGCTGCAAATTGTTTTTTGTCAACTGTTGATACAAAACCTGACAATCTTTTCTTGAATACCTTAGTGAGAAATATAAACATGTTTTTTTACAACCCCTCTCTTAATTGAACACAGACTCTAAAGTCAAATATGTAACCAAGCAGCCAGACAAGAACTTTGTCTAAATAAAAAAAACAGTCTGAGCGTGCAGAAAAATATGATTTAAATCAGCCTAGTATCAGCTGGTTTCAGGCTAGTATAAGCTGGTTTCAGTCTAGTATCAGCTGGTTTTAGTCTAGAGCCAGCTGGTTTCAGCCTAGTATAAGCTGGTTTCAGTCTAGTATTAGCTGAAAGTCTCTAGATTTGTCACCTGGTGCTTTTTAAAAAAAAAATCGTTATAGGGTCTGAAAAGTTGCCCTGAGTTTTCATGTCAGACAGCACATAATTCCAAAATTAAATGATCAAGTTTCAGGTCAGACCTAATTTACTTTAGATAGAAGGTTAGAGGTTTTATTTTGATGGTCTTGCGGTCTGGGAGGTCTACCATGTATTCTGGATTTTAAAGAAAACTGAACACAACTGACAGAAGAGAGAGAAAAGACTGCTGTACTGACAATCTGCAGATAATGAAAAATAAGGGTTAGAATCATGAAATGTGATATTAGCAGCTTCCATTTGAGAAATTTTTGTTTGTTTTTTGTTTTTAGATTCCTCTGAACCTGCCATGCTCTGTCACCCTGCAGCCTGGACCAGAGGACACTGGGAAGGTGAAGATGCTGAGTTTTCTCTTTCATTTCCCACTGAGATTTTGTCTGCTTCGCTCTCTTGTTCTGTTCTGTTGCTATGCAGCTGCTCTGGGGTTAAAAGCCTGGTCCTGAACACCTCACCAACTCTAATTATAAAACCTCTTCTCTGAACATGTATTTAAATAAATTAACATATCAGCCAGAAGAGGTGATTTTCTTGCTACTGTGTCTCCTCAGGCCTGCGGAGTTGACTTCGAGGTGAAAGCTTTCTGTGCAGAAAATGTTGAAGAAAAGATCCACAAAAGGTAAAAATATGTCAGCCGCAGTCCAAACCCTGGAGAGAATAAAGAGATGAATTATGAATGACAGTGAAATCAGTCGTGCATTAGCATCTTTTGCACACAGGGAGAGGGAGGCAGCTGCCAGCTGCAAGACGATCACTTCACCACTGACACAGAATAAACCACAGTGATCCCTCAAATCACACATCCACACTGAATCTAGAGTGCACAGTGGCACTATGATTAGATGGTGGTATCAGTGTTGTGTTGATGTTGTAGGAATTCGGTGCGTCTGGTGATCAGGAAGGTGCAGTACGCCCCAGAGAAACCTGGTCCTCAGCCGACAGCAGAAACCACCAGACAGTTCCTGATGTCAGACAAACCTCTGCACCTGGAGGCCTCTCTGGACAAGGAGGTAAGACCTGTGTGTTACTCACATATTTGGAGCAGTGATCTTCTAGAAAAGCACTAATAAGCCCATTTCAGCCCCTCACAGTCCAGTCCCGGATCACACACAGACGATCAGAAAGACCCGAGCTGAAAAGGAAGTACAGGCGCTCGATATCCTGACAAAATGACATATTTAAGTCTGGTTATCTACTCACAACCTGGACCATGTGTTGTCACAAAATATGTCTTAGTTGTTGGCAGCCATGACCCCTCTGGGCCTCTGTACCTCAGTGTCTTTGCTTGTCCTCTCTCAGATCTACTACCATGGAGAGCCCATCAGTGTTAATGTTCATGTCACCAACAACACCAACAAGACCGTGAAGAAGATGAAGATCTCTGGTATGTCAAAGCGCTGCTTTCTGCTTGCATCTCTGTGTGGTAACTGTGTTGTGTCATTAAACAATGATTTGTGTTTCCACAGTGCGACAGTACGCAGACATCTGCCTCTTCAACACGGCTCAGTACAAATGTCCAGTGGCCACTGAGGAGTCAGAGTGAGTGCTCTCTGTTTGAGTGTTGGACAGAACAGACAACATGCTGAGACTGAGTAGTTACCACAAGCTCCGTTCAGGAGCTTTTGACTGTATCGCCTGGTCTTCCTCAACAGATTGAGTTGACCGGTTGTCATGGCATTGTTAATGTCAAATTTTCATTGTTTGAGCACTTTAAGGACTTCTCTACATCAATTAGTAAAATGCCAAAACATATAAAACTGGAGTTTAAGGTGAGATTCATCAATGTACTAATGACATAACTGTTCTTAGAGTAAGGTTGAGGGTGATTAATGATAAGAAAACACAACAGGGTGTTTTGTAAGATATTTTCTTTAATATTTAAAAGAAAACAACACGATGATTGTTTGTAAATAACAATGATCAGAAAAAGAATTGACCAAACTACGAACTGAAAAATCACGATGCTGATGTCGACATCTAGTGAATTCAGTCAGAAGCTGATATCTGGGTTCATATTCACTTGACAAAGTCACCATGAAAATATTTTTCTTCTCTTCAGTGACATCGTAGCTCCCAGTTCAACTTTTTGCAAAGTTTTCACCCTCACTCCTTTTCTGGCCAACAACCGAGAGAAACGAGGCCTGGCTCTGGACGGAAAGCTGAAGCACGAGGACACCAACCTGGCCTCCAGCACACTGTGAGTCCAACACCACTCATGATGCCTTCCAGGCTTGTAGGAGAGTGGGAAATTCAAATGTGATGCTTCTGATGGCATCGAAGCAGCCTGACTGGTTAAACTGAATGTTGAATGTTGTCCTGAGCAGGTTACGAGAAGGAGCCAATAAGGAGATCCTCGGTATCATTGTATCATACAAAGTCAAAGTGAAGCTGGTCGTGTCGCGAGGCGGGTCAGTACACTTTGTTTTTAACGCAACATCAACTGAGAGGAGCTTTAAAGTCTAACTGAAATTACAATTCATGATCATTCAACATCATACAGTACTCTGTGTTATCATATGGAACTCTGTGACTTTATACAGAGCTCTGTGACATCACAAGGAACTCTGTGACATCACAGGGAACACTAACTTTTTAGATTAGATTAGATTAGATTAACTTTATTTATCCCACAACTGGGAAATTCATTTACCCCAGCAGAAAAATAAACATCTATAGAATAAACATCTATGGAAATATACAACAAAAATATACCAAATATACACTAATAAATACAATATACACAATACACACGATATGTACGGAGCTCTGTGACTTAATACAGAGCTCTGTGACATCATATGGTACTCTGTAACTTAATATGGAACTCTGTGACTTCATACGTAACTCTGTGGTTTATACAGAACACTGACTTTTTGTGGTACTCTGAGACATAATAGGATACTCTGTGACTTTATATATAACTCTGTGACATCAAACGGAACGCTGACGTTTTATAGAACTCTGTGACTTTATACGGTTCTCTGTGACCTTGTACGGTTCTCTGTGACCTTGTACGGTTCTCTGTGACCTTGTACGGTTCTCTGTGACCTTGTACGGTCCTCTGTGACCTTGTACGGTTCTCTGTGACCTTGTACGGTCCTCTGTGACCTTGTACGGTTCTCTGTGACCTTGTACGGTACTCTGTGACCTTGTACGGTACTCTGTGACCTTGTACGGTTCTCTGTGACCTTGTACGGTACTCTGTGACCTTGTACGGTTCTCTGTGACCTTGTACGGTTCTCTGTGACCTTGTACGGTTCTCTGTGACCTTGTACGGAACTCTGTTACTTTATTTGGAACTCTCTGACTTTGAACAGAATACTGTGACTTTACATGGAACTCTATGACTTTAAACAGTACTCTGTGACTTAATACAGTACTTGGTGATCACACGGTACTCTGTGCTTTTAAATGGAACTCTGCAACATCAATCACTTTTTACAGAACTCTTTGACTTCCTGTGTAACTCGGTGATTTAATATGAAACTCTGTGACTTCATACAGAACTCTATGACAACACACCAAACTCTGTGACTCTATACGGAACTCTTTTTAAACAAATCTCTGGGATATGATACAGAACTCTGTGACATGATCCGGTATTATGTAAATTAAAAGGGTACTCTGTGATATCATAGGGTATCCTGTAACTTTGTACAGTAGCCTTTGAAATCACACACTGACTTTATACAGAACTCTGTGACAGGATACAGAATTTCTGACTTTTTAATGCAACTTTGTGATGTCATATGAAACTCTGACTTTTCACAAAATGCTGTGACATCACACGGAATGCTGTGATTTATTATGGTACTCTGTGACATCATATGGTACTCTGTGATATCATACAGTACTCTGTAACTTCAAAAGGAACTTCATATGCAATTCTTTGACTTAATACAGAACACTGTGACTTCATATGGAACTCTTTGACTTTATACAGTATTTTGTGACTTACTATGGAATCTGTGACTTAATATTATAATATGTGACATCACACGGAACTCTGACTTTATATGGAACTCTGTACCATCACACGGAAGACTGACCTTTTGCAAGACTCTTTGACTTCATGTGGAACACTGTGACTTCATACAGTACTATGTGATTTAATACAGTAGTCTGTGACAACACACCAAACTCTGTGACTCTATACAGAGCTCTGGAACATCACACGCAACTTTTTACAGAACTCTGTGACATCATACAGTACTCTGTGACTTTATACGGAACGCATCATATAGCACTTTGTGACTTAATACAGCTCTGTGACATCATACGGTACTCTCTGGTTGTGTATGAAATCACTCACTCATTCACTCCTCCCTAGTCACTATCCAGGGACATCTATGTAGAGGACTAAATAGTGAGCTAATTGGCAAAATGAAAACACACTTTCAGACACTACTCAGGTAATTTTCTCATCACCATTTTTCTGTCTTTCAGCACAAGCGCAATGCATGATGGTTTATATTGCTTGGTTTATTAACCATCGGTCGTACACTACTTTTCATGATTTATTGTGGGACACTATGAGTCCACTACGTAGGATGTGATCATTCTCACTATACATTTGGACAGCACTACAAAATGGCAAACTTACATATATATATATATCCTATATTTACTTACAAAAAAGTGATGAGATTTCAAATCTCAGTTTGACTTTAAAGCTTAGTTCTCGTGTGAATCTCCAGTTTCTGTTCCTCCCTTATCATCACTGCAGGTGGTTTAATCACGTCTTTCATATAAGCAAATTACTGCTGTTTTCTTCATCTCACCTGTTACTGACATAATGTTCTGAAACAGAACTGGTGTTTAAATGTGACGATTTAAAGAAGACAAAAGCTTCTGGAGCACAAATGTAGAATTAAAAACACAATGCTACAGTCTGTCTCTTCTTGTAGTTTCTCCTCTGCACTCTTTCTTTAGTGTGTTCAGGCTGATACCATGTGGATAACCTGATCTTAACATCCGCCCAAATGCCAGTTAAAGCAGACGTGTTAAGGGCATGAACAGAAAACTGCTCAGATCACACTGGGGTCGGCCTCGGCTCCAAGATCCCGATGACAGTTAATGAGCACATCAATAGACATGAGTAGAAACACTCTGCTGCTGCTGTGAAGCTGAAGGTGTTAAATGTTTATTGATTTCAGGCTCCTGGGAGATCTGGCGGCGAGGTAACCTTTCACGTTCTGTCACCAATCAACACACTTTCACATCTCACTAAACAAACTCTATCACAACACCAATTACTCACTGAAATATCTTTAATACATTTGCTGTGGATTGTTGGTGGTTTTATGACATGATACATGTAATGATTGTTTTTCAGTGACGTCTCTGTTGAGCTGCCCTTCACATTAATGCACCCAAAGCCGTTAGAAGAATCCATCTACAGAGACGGTGAGTCATGTTCATGTTCGTTTCTCTGCAAACTCAGATCTGCTCTGTTGATGAGACATTATCATCCGCCTGAACAACTCACATATAAAACCTAAGAATCAGTTAAAGAAAGTGCAACAATGGTGTACAAGTAACACAAATTTTATTTAATTACTTTTAGTCTAATGTCAGATTTTTTTCCATTGTGTTTCCATTTGTGTCGTCGACATAATGACTGAAAGAAACCTCTTTAATAAACTAATAAAAAACAAAATAAACCTAGTCTATGTCTGGACTGCCTCTGGTCAAATCCTGATTTTATAACTGCGACGTTGTCTGACAAAATCACCAACACACAACACATAGATTAAAGCTGAAGACTGAGCTGTGTCCATCTGGGATCACAATAGTTACGTCTTTATTTACTTCAACTCCAGAATGTAACAGACTTTTATTGTTATGTCTAACTCCCTTTGTTTGATATGTAGAGTTGGTCAAAGCAGCATTTCAGTACAAAGCCATGTTTTCAGCTGCTCCTGTCTGTCGTGTTAAAATGACTGCATTATGTGTTAATACAAATCGTTTCAAATTAAAAGTCCTTTAGCATTTCAGTGGACAGAAACCCTTTCTCATTTCCGGTTGCTGGTGTTTCTGTTGTTTACATGCTATTCAGATCTGCTAGATTCTTTAGCAGTTAGCGATGACTTCCCTCTCTCCTGCTCAGTGTGACTTGTGTTTAGTTAATAATGATACATGTAATGAAAGTAATTCATTTGCTGTAATGGAGGCATGGCTCAGTGTATTGGAAGCGCTCCTCCTCTTCCCTGCAGTTCCTGAACAGCCAGGAAACCAGAGCAGCTTGGTGGACTGCTTGTAACAAGAGGTGTAGCCCTGAGCCCCCAGTTGGCATCCATACACGGTCCAGACCTGAACCAGGTTTATACTAGGGATGGGCATTTACAGTAATTTCAATATTTGAGTACTCTCATTACCTCATGAACAAGTACTTGATTGCTTATTATAATATATAATATATATATATATATATATATAAATATATACATTTTTTTACCTAAGAAAAAAAGATATACGGGAGAAAAAAAGAAGATATACGGGAGAAAAAAAGATATACGGGAGGCCCGTGTCCAACTGGAAACACAAGCAGAACCAATGTTAAGCTTGTGTTTCCAGTCGGACACGGACCCCCCCGACCAAGCCTTCCAGATTAAAGGCCTGGCAGTCCAGCCAACTAGATCATCAACAGACGGTGAGAATGGAAACACATTTCAGGCCCTAAAATAACTGTGCACATCATGTCCACACTGATTGCAGTTTCAGTCTCACCTTGGTCATAAATGCATTGTCTGATCTGGAAAACATGAATTGATGTTCATATTCCAGGTATGAATATACTGCTGTGTATTAATCTGTGGGATACTGTAGTTTTCCTCCTGTGCTGCTGTTTGGAAAGGAATGAATGTGATTCGGCCTGAGACATGTGGATGCTCTGATTATAAACATCCTCCATGCCGGGGTTAACTGCTCAGATCACAGGGGTCGGCCTTTAACGGCTCCACAAGGTGCCATGTAGGCTTGGGCTGGCACCACATGCAAACATGTAGAAAAAATAATTAAAAAACATTAACATTGAACATCAAACTGTCTAATATCAATGTCCCATCTGATGATGAGGCCTGATAATGAGATGGTTTGTATTTCTTAATGTGATTTCATGGAAGTGAAGTGAAAAAGTAAAAATCAACCTTAGAACTGGTGATGATTTGAAATGATGAGCAGTGATATGAACCAAGTTTGTTGTAAACCGTGTCTCACACAGTTTGAGATCTCAGCAGAGTGTGTGTCTCTCAGGATGATGTGTTGAGTGAAGTTTCCGGTGTCTGACCATCATGTCTCTCTGTCTTTCAGCCCCAGATGAAGCTCCAATCGACACAAACCTAATCGAGTTTGACACAAAGTAAGCAGCCATCTCTCCTGTCTCTCTGTCTCTGATCCTGTCTCTCCCTCCTCATCAGCTCATCCAAACGCTGCCTCTGCTCTGTGATCTGATTGGCTCTGCTCTGATTTACGTCCTCGTCAATAACCCTGACAGCAGAGAGGGTTTCCTCTCCGCCTGCTGGAGCATTAACTGTGATGGACTCGTCTCCTGAGTCTCAGCCTTAATGTGTCTTAATGCCTGCTGCTCTGTGAGCTGCAGGAAATGGGCTTCAAACTGAAAATGCATACTGCTGTCAGCAGAGCCTGGAACATGACTCCTGACAAACACCAACTCTGCATTTTACAGATTATTATTTCACTCTCTTACGACCACAGGACAACTACAGAGAATCATTTATTCACCAGTTATAATGATTGAAAAAGGATAAGGAGCCTCAGTTTAAAGCTGATTACTGATTAATGAACTCATGATAATACCTCACACTTCCAGTCATTCAGTCTCATGTTCAGTATCCAGGACTGTTATTGTTCACAGGGAGAGGCAAAATCATTCCGCTTGTTTTCACTTCAGCTGGTTACAAGTTTTCTAGAAGTGAGTTTCACTCAGTGTTGAAACAAGACAGAATGAAGCAGATTGATGCACTAAATAAAACAATTACAGACACACACACACACACACACAACACACACACACACACACACACACACACACACACATATATATATATATATATATATATAGCCTATATACAGCATATAGCAAATGAGTACACCCTCTCTTATACCTAACAAATTCAGTGCTTTCTCTCTATAAATAAGACATATTTGGGGTTCATATATGATGTAATATTCCTACACTAAACAGGGAAATATGTTGTTCTTGTCAAAATGATAAAAGGTCATGTTGCAAAAATGAGTACGTCCTCCTGAAAGTTACAAAATAAGACTTATTATACAACAGTTAGTTCCAACCAAGTTATTTGATTGGACGAGAGGCTTCCATGAGCGCTGATATAGAGTACAACAGCACTGGGACTTTTAACTACATGTATCACTCCGCTTCACAGGTGTTCTTTTAACCGTTAATCAGCGTCTCATTAACGGCCGTTATCTCTCTTAGATTGTAACAAACTTTGCAAAGATGAAAATATTTCCAGAAATAACATTTGAATTAATTGATGTCTGATCGTCAGAAGAGGATGAAGGAAGAAGCCTGGATACTTCAGCGCACATCTCCAGGTGCGCTCATATGACATTGTCAGGTCAGGAAAATGTTTGTGTTGCTTAGCAACAGTCCAGTACCAGTCCAGTTGCGGAACTATTTGTGTTGGCGTAGCCAAATAAATGATGAAATAAACAAACTAATCATAATCTGTTGTTGCTTATTTAACTAATATGGCGCTGGTAGAACTGATGTTTAAAAGCCATGTCACACGAGAGGACGTGATGGAGTGATGTATGACTGCAGCACGGCTGTGATTCTGCAACATCTCTCCCTCTCGTGTTGAAATAAAATGTGTTTTGGTGTTTGTTAAGGGCACCAGACTCACCAGGTGAGTCTGTTGAACCATCCCACTCAAACAGGTGTAATTGGTTGATAATTAAAGTGGTACCTAACCCACTGAATCGCTCTCAGACTTAATGCTGACAACAATGGCAGCACATGGAAGAGAACTGTAGACTTGAGAAACACAACTATTTCATTGCATAGAAAAGAGCAAAGGTACAAGAGGTTTAGCAAATCAGTCACAAAAGTGAGAGGGAAATGAAAGAGGACAGAAACGTCCAGGTCGCCGTCATAAGATTTCACCTCAGGACGAGCCAGTTTTGTTGATAAAACTGCCAAACTGGAGTGACTGTTTGACGTCACACATTGAGACACATCCTGCACACAGGTGGAACACATGACTGTTCATGCAGGAAGCCACAGTAAAGAGAGGCTGTTTAGCCTGTGGCCCATTCTGACAAAGGTGAAGACTTTTGTTCTACTTGGACTGAATCCAGGGGGAACTCGTCTTTGCAACTCTAGATTTAAGCAAAGTTGTGCAATTTACTTATTTTTTAAATATTGATGACACATCTTTCTATGTTGTTGTTACATGTGTTTAATAAATTTCATTTTTGTCACCTGTTGAATTGAAATGTTGATCATTCAGGAAAAAAAAATCTTTATGTTCAGAGGGGGTGTACTCATTTCTGCTGTGTACTGTTCACTGATCGCCACAACATTAAGTGAATGTGAGAGGTCTCAGTGGTGTTTGGGATATATATATATATATATATATATACACAAACGTATATATTTCTGTATATTCATCATCATCGCGATATGAACATGTGCAATAAACACATCATAAAAGACTGACTGAGACACGATAATTAGAAAAATAATTTGATTTACACACGTCATGCACACAGGGTTTTCAAGGTGCAGCGCACAAGCCAAATCAACCGGAAAAAAAACTCTACCCCATATTGGGGTCAGGCTACACACACACACACACACACACACACACACACACACACACACACACACACACACACACACACACACACACACACACTTCTGTGGTGGTCATCATTACCTTTGTAAATAAAAAACGCAGTCAGCGCCCTCCATCGCACCACCTGTGTGTGACAAGATTTAAACATGTAGCTGCCGCTTCATTTGACACAAACTTTTCTAAACTTGTAACTACAGCCTTAGTAAAAAAATATTTCTCAGCTTTTATTTACATTTGAACAAAAAGGGGCATGTCCAAAATTATTCATACCCTTCTCAATAATCAATAGAAAAGCCTTTATTACAGCAATCAAATGCTTCCTATAATTGCTGACCAGCTTTTTGCATGTCTCCACTGGTATTTTCACCCATTCATCTTTAGCGATGAGCTCCAACTCTTTCAGGTTGGAGGGTCTCCTTGCCTTCACCCTAATCTTTAGCTCCCTCCACAGATTCTCAATTGGATTCAAGTCAGGACTGTGGCGGGGCCACTGCAAAACGTTCATGTTTTTGTCCGCTAAGCATTTCTTCACCACTTTTGCTGTGTTTTGGTTCGTTGTTGTGCTAAAATGTCCACAAAAGGCCAAGTTTCTCTGCAGACTGCCTGATGTTGTTGTTGAGAATCTTGATGTATTGCTTTACAGTGATTAGGTTCCCTGGTGCATTGGCTGAAAAACACCCCAAAGCATTAGGTTCCCACCATGTTTGACAGTGGGGATGGTGTTCTTAGGGTTGAAGGCTTCTCCTTTTTCTAAGCCAAATGAAGGCTACATCATTGTGGCCAAACAATTCAATTTTTGTTTCATCTGACCATAAAACAGAAGACCAGAAGTCTTCTTCTTTGTCCAGATGATCATTTGAAAAGGCCAAGCGGGCTTCTGTGTGCCTTATCTGGAGAAGTGGCGTCCTCCTTGGTCTGCGTCCATGGAACCCAGCAGTGTCCGTTAGACTGTCTGCCTTGAGACGTTGCCACCAGCAGAGCCCAGATTCACCAGGATGGCCTTGGTGGTGATCCTTGGATTCTTCTTCACCTCTCTCACTATCCTCCTGGCCAGCACAGGTGTCACTTTTGGCTTCTGACCACGTCCTCTGAGATTTTCCACAGTGCAGAACATCTTGTATTTTTTAATAATACTTTGCACTGTAGCCACTGGAACTTGAAAACATTTAGATATGGCCTTATAGCCCTTTCCTGACGTGTGAGCAGCCACAATGCGCAGCCGCGGGTCCTCAGTGAGCTCCTTTGTCTTAGACTGTTCACAAACCAGCTGCAGAGAGCTGCTGTTTTTCACCTGTTAAGTTGATTAAAACAGCTGTTCCCAATGAATCAGGGTAATTAAGATGCTTTAGAACAGCTTGGACTATTTGGAATGGTATAGAAGATTTTCCCATAGACTGTGACAGTTTGCAAAGGGTATGAATAATTTTGGACATGCCACTTTTTGTTCAAATGTAAATAAAAGCTGAGAAATATTTTTTTCCACAATGATTCCTCTTGTACATCGTCTTATTATCTTCTGGGAGAAGCCTGTGTCATTTCCAGTCAAAAAAAACTTGCTGGTTGAATAAAAGTAACTTTAAGTCAAAATTTGCCAGGGGTAAGAATAATTTCGGGCTTGACTGTATATATGTATATATATATGTATGTGTGTGTGTGTGTTTGTGTGTGTGTGTGTGTCTGTGTGTGTGTGTGTCTGTGTGTGTGTGTCTGTGTGTGTGTCTGTGTGTGTGTGTGTGTGTGTGTGTGTGTGTGTGTGTCTGTGTGTGTGTGTGTGTGTGTGTGTGTGTGTGTCTGTGTGTGTGTGTGTGTGTGTGTGTGTGTGTGTGTGTGTGTCTGTGTGTGTGTGTGTCTGTGTGTGTGTGTGTGTGTGTTTGTGTCTGTGTGTGTGTGTGTGTGTGTGTGTGTGTGTGTCTGTGTGTGTGTGTGTGTGTGTGTGTGTGTGTCTGTGTGTGTGTCTGTGTGTGTGTGTGTGTGTGTGTGTGTCTGTGTGTGTGTGTGTGTGTGTGTGTCTGTGTGTGTGTGTGTGTGTCTGTGTGTGTGTGTGTGTGTGTGTGTGTGTGTGTGTGTGTGTCTGTGTGTGTGTGTGTGTGTGTGTGTGTTTGTGTCTGTGTGTGTGTGTGTGTGTGTGTGTGTGTGTGTCTGTGTGTGTGTGTCTGTGTGTGAGTGTCTGTGTGTGTGTGTGTGTGTGTGTGTGTGTGTGTGTGTGTGTGTGTGTGTCTGTGTGTGTGTGTGTGTGTGTGTGTGTCTGTGTGTCTGTGTGTGTGTGTGTGTGTGTGTGTCTGTGTGTGTGTCTGTGTACCAGGAAGAACAGGAAGACAGAAGACACATTCAACATCTGTAACTGTCCTGAGTTTTTTATGAATCAATCAAATGAATCTTTGTTTTATTGACTTCTGAGTGACGTGGTTAGCATGTGTCTGGCATGTGTTGATCTGTCATGGCTGACAGGGTGCAGACGATTGCAAAAAATTGTTGTTATTATTCTCAAGCTGAGCAGCCAAATCACAACAAACCACACAACAGTGTGTTTCAACATTTTTAATTCAAAATAAGCAAAATATGCAGCTAATTTTGTCCATTAGAACAACAGATGCTACAATAATTGCTCATTTTAATGCATAAGAAAGTACAAACAAGTTATTTTGAGAATTCTTTTGTTAACCTCTCATGTTCTTATAATATTTGCATGTTCTGTTTAAGCATAAGCAATAAAATAAATAAATTGTACCTATTTTTTTGTTCTTCACAAACCAAACTCAACAACTGTTCTTTGATAAACATTATTAAATAAAAAAATAATTTTATAATATTATTGTAAAACAATGAATATTTCCAGAATACTATGCTTATTGAGACAATGTGAAATTTAATGTATTCACGATATGTTGCAACTGTCTATGATCTGTTTTGCAACCGTCCCCAGGGATGGAGTTAGTTGCAGTCAGTCAGTTGCCGTTCTTCCATTCAGATATATATTGTGAATATTACTTGATCTGTCATACAATAATCATCTCTGAAGGTATGGGCAATTATCAGACAGATGGAAGTTTTATATGTAAAAGTTTGGTTGGTCTAGAACAAACAGCCTCTGAGAAATGCAAAGTGCTGCAACTGTCTTTAACCTGCCCCTGTGTGTATTTACTGTGTAAGGGGAAGAAGTGATGCTGCAGGTCTGTCCTTGATGTTGTATTTCACTGGTGCATATACCCTGAATAACCACCTGACACACAGTGAACATGAGCAGTTTGACCAGCTCATAGTAAACTACAGTGTGTTTTCATGGTTCACCCACGGCAACAGTGTCAATCATTCTGTGTTTTTAGACATGTTTGGAAACAATGGAGCTCTTTGGCTCAGAGGATACATCAGATACATCAGATACATCAGATACATCAGATTTACATCAGATACATCAGATACATCAGATACATCAGATTTACATCAGATACATCAGATACATCAGATACATCAGATACATCAGATACATCAGATACATCAGATTTACATCAGATACATCAGATACATCAGATACATCAGATACATCAGATACATCAGATACATCAGATACATCAGATTTACATCAGATACATCAGATACATTAGATTTACATCAGATACATCAGATACATCAGATACATCAGATACATTAGATTTACATCAGATACATCAGATACATCAGATTTACATCAGATACATCAGATTTACATCAGATACATCAGATACATCAGATACATCAGATTTACATCAGATACATCAGATACATCAGATTTACATCAGATACATCAGATACATCAGATACATCAGATACATCAGATTTACATCAGATACATCAGATACATCAGATTTACATCAGACGTATATCAGGATCTAGGTTTTGCTTCCTGTCTTTGTTCTAGCCTGTGGCTGCATATATCGGCTGTAGATATTGATTTCACTCATTTCTATCCTTTGATCTCTAAACTTGTTCTCAGCTCAAACTTTTATGAAAACCTTATGCTCGTTTTGTCATCAATCAGCTTCCATAACATCCTCCCTCTCTTCCTCCTTCAGCGATGATGACATCATCTTTGAAGACTTTGCCCGCCAGCGGCTGATCGGGGCGAAAGACGACAAGGATGAGGATGAAGAGCCAGTGGACTCGCCGAAACTCAATGACAGATAAAGGCGATGAGCGTCACCGCCGCCACTGCTGTTATTGTTTCGCTGCCATTTGTAGTGTGGAGCTAATGGAGGTCACCTTTAGGTCTAACCACAGTCTGGACACCCTTTAAACACTCGGTGGTGCCGTGTTTGTGTTCTCGTTCATGTCCGTCCTCTCTCTGCGTCCTGCTGGAGTGTAAAAAGCTAGATTACCGCAGCCTAGACATCTGTCGTGGTGGAGCAGCTCTCCACTCCCATGCTGGCCGGCTGAAGCATTGAACCGGCGCTCACAGAATCTAAACGATGACTGGTAGCATGCTTCACTTTATTCTACGTGTTTCCATTAGGGACCGAACAGGAGTAACATTGTGCTGAGATTAGTTTCGATTTGTCGTATCAGAGGGTCTTTATAAACAATAACACTGCCAACTTGGGTTGATCTGGGACAGCTGTCCACCACCTGGAACCACAACGTGGACTGGAGCTGACAGAGGTTTTTGTTCATGAACTTTCCACAGTCAATATGTGTGTGTGGACGAAGCTGCACAACACAAAGAAACACCAGAGGAGAAGAGACCTGCAGGACGTCCTGACCAGCCGAGAGGACCTCAAACTGTCAGAGTCGCCAATCAGCTGAAAGGAACCTTTGGCCTAGTTTGCATGAAATACATCAGTACTTTATATGATTTATTAATGTCATGAATAATCAACCCATTATAGAGGATGATCCGGATTTTAAAGGAACATACAAGTGTTTGTTGTTTGATGTTTTGATGTTGATCATTTTCCAAATCATCACCAGTATTTGGAACAACGTCATTCCACGCACACAGCTGCAGCAGCTTCCACTTCAGTCCGATGAAAATCAGCTGGCAGAGAGATGACGGTCGCTGTCTGAACCGTAGTTCTTTATACTGACTGAAACGTGTGTGTTCTCTAAAGCTAATTTCCTCCTTCATGACGACTGTTTATATAACTCACCTGTTTACATTTTATTAAGACTTAAAGTTATGTAGAATTGAGGTCGTTGCCTCTTTGAGTGACAGGAGGGTGAGTGTATGCCCGCCACAAACCGTCATTCACCGACGTCTCTGATCGACTTAAGACCCTCCGTTTGCCCGTTTTTTTATTAGCCCATTGGGAGGAGTCAGGCACTGCCAAGATGGCGACAGTGGAGCAGCTCACTGCGAACTCCAAAACCACTCTTCAGAACCTTGTGGGTGACGTCACAGAGGCTACGTCTATCTTTATTTATCTCTATGTATTATACTAAGATGAACAATGTTGGCTTTTTTTTCAATGAAATTATATTTCTCATAGTATTAACATCAAAAAAGTCTTACTTTGTTATCTTATCGGCTCTACTATTGAAACACTATTTAAGCAATCAGTGTTAAAAAACACCCACACATCTGTCTTGTCCAGATGCTAAATCCAAAAGAACTGTAACTGTGACTCTCTCAAATGCCTTGTGACATTGTTCACTGCTCCCTTTAAACTCTCATCTTCATTATATAAAGGAAATAAAGTTTTAGTCACAGTTGATTAGATCAGGAACAGAGGAACGGAAAGTTGTTCCTTAAAAATCTTCAATGATTGATCGAGTCTCGGAAGTATGAACATCATTGAATGCACCAACATTTCTCAACAGTCCCTGCTTTCATGTGCGTTACCATGGTGATAACAGACCTTTGTCCAAAAGTAAAGGATGGGAATTCTCTGCTGGATGATTTTCAATTTAAAAACTGGTGTATGATTCAGAAAATGATCAGCGAGGACGCAACGTAAACAGGATGTATTTCAAATAACGGTTGAAAAAAAAAAGGAAGAAAAAAAACCCACCAGTATCGTCCTTTGATGAACAGATATTACTCATATCAGGAGACCTGATGAGGTGTAATTACTAAACATATATTTTACAAAACAAATGTTTAATTTGAACATTCAAAACAAAGCAGTGCCAGTCTGAGACGTTGCTCCATGTGAACTGAGTCAGTGTGTAGATGTGTCATCAGTACTGTGTGTGTGAGTGTGTATGTGATGATGGAGAGAAGATGTCACTCTTTACCTGACTAACTAAATCAATCCGTTTTTTTCTTCATTGTAACATTATATTACAAGATAAAGATAAAAAACACCCAAAATATCTTTATTATTTCTAATATTGTTTGAATTGGCTTTTATTTTGACAGGGCCAGGAGAAAACCTGTATATCCCACTGCATCTTTAATAAAGGGACGTTTGTGGCAACCTGTCTGTTTTGGCTTCGTGATGTTTTTCAAATGGAACAAAAAAAAACATTACTATGGAAACAAGCATCTCGCTCAGGGACTTGATTTTGAGTCCTGATGATTATACATAATCTGGTTTTATGTTTAAACATAAACACATAATATAAAATGATATTTTTGATAAGGATTCCTTAAATGCGTTTTTTTTAATTTTTCTCCTGACATGTTTTAAACTCTGTAAAACTCCTCTCCTATGATTCATATTTAGTTGAACCTGGTTTTCACATATAAAAACTGGGGCTGAAGCTCTTACTCTTACTTCCTGATTGAGTAATGTGGATCAGGCCTTGAGCCCCGCCCACCACCTGCCTGCTCCAGGTGGACAGGTGAAAGAGCAGAGAGCATCAAGATGGTTAGAGGAGGAAACATCGGAGAGACTCAGCCACATGTTTGAGCCTCAGTCAGACCCAGACTCAGATGAGGAGTCTGAGACCAGAACCAGAGACTAGCAGACGGATCAGAACGGTTAGCGCAGTTAGCATCTTTTATTTGTTAATGTTATTTGTTAGCTTGTAACTGTCAGTGGCTGACACAGTGTTAGTGGTTGTTCTAATGCTAACTCTCTCTCTGTACTGACAAGGTTTCAGGTTTATTTAGCCCCGCCCCCTGTCCCCACTAGTTGACAGGATTGGTTCCTTAGGTTTGTGATGTATGAAACCTGTTCACTGCAGTTCGAGGTGGAAACACTCCGTCATGGTGTTGATTATTATTTCTCTCTTGTATTATATGAAAACATCATATGGATGTTAACAAGGTTGAACACTGGATTTTCATCAGAGGGATCTTTAAAAAATTTTAAGCCAAATATGTCGTGTTTGTGAAATTTTGCAATGTAAAAATAAATAAAAGTTCCCTTTGTTGGATTAACTCTTTAATGCCCACAAGGTTTCTAAATGACCTAAAACATATCTCTGACATTCTGTCTGTAGCTGTAACTTGTCAGATAACGTGTGATGCAGCTGTATGTGATGCTGATGTTTTGTCACCATAGTAAAATAACTCACGACTACGCCACTACACCAACATTAGAGTACATTTAAAACAAAACTCAAAAACTTTATTACATTATTCAGAACCAATTTTAAAACCATTCAAGTTACTCCTGGCTGATTTAGTTAATTGTTAATTCTGTAAGGTTCTGCAAATGAGATTTAGAACAATAGAGTTTCTCTGGTCTTTGCTTTGGTAGCTGGTCTGGCAGGATGTTTTCATCTAAACAGGCCTCAGACAAAGAAAGACATGAGACCAGAGCACAGGTGGAATGGACCGAGGACTATCGACTCAATTCCTGGAAGGCCGGTGGACCGTTAAAACATCCAGAAAGTTAAAAAAGAGTCATTCGTGCGGCTGGTCCTAGTGTATCAGTCCGAAGAAGCATTTGTATTGATCTGAGATGCTGTTGCTTCAATGCAACATCTAGTGTCAGTGATGATCCTTCACAGAACCTTTAATATACAATACAAAGAGCCTGTAAATTAAAAAAAAAAAAAGATGAATAAATGTGAGTTTCTTTCAGAAAACAGAGAAATGTTAATGTTCGTCAAAAACAGATGAGACATTCATGTAAAGCTTTGTCACGATTGCCTTTTTCCAGCAGGACAAACTTTTATTGGCATTATTCTCTTTGTTCTGAGTTTAAAAATCCTAAAGAAGCCATTGCGGATTTCTTTAGTCCGAACTCCGTAGATGATGGGGTTGATGGTTGCTGGGAACAGGATGTATAAGAGTCCCATGAAGGTATTGATGTCCGTCGGTATGTCGATGTTCAGGTTACGAGAGAGGAAGGTGACGCTGCCCACCAGGTAGAAACACATCATGACGATCAGGTGAGTGCTGCAGGTATGAAGCGCCTTCCAGCGGTCCTCCCCGGCCGACGCTGCTTGCAGGACGACGCTCAGGATCCTCATGTAGGAGAAGAAGATGAGTGAGATATCCACACCCACAAAGCAGACAATGACGGCGAGGCCTGCGATGCTGCTTCTCTCAGTGCTGTCACAGGCCAGGCTGACCAGCGCCATGTGATCGCAGTAGCAGTGCTGGATCACGTTGGAGCCGCAGAACCACAGCGAACCGGCCAGACCGACCAGCGTCGCCATGATGGAGATGCTGCGCAGCAGAGTGAAGACCAGCAGCCACATGAACATGGAGGAGTCTACGATTTCAGCGTAGCGCAGTGGCTGACAGATGGCCACGTAGCGGTCCAACGCCATAGCCAGCAGCAGCGTGGACTCCACCGAGGACAGGAAGTGAGTGAAGAACATTTGACTCAAGCAGCCGGCCAACGAGATCTCGTCCCAGTCAAACAGGAGACCGAGGAGCATGTTAGGGATGATGGTGATCACCACGAGGATGTCGACAACGCAGAGCATGCAGATGAGCAGGTACATGGGGCTGTGCAGACTCTCCACGCGGTGGATGACGTGAACCAGCAGAGAGTTTCCCAGCAGCACTGACAGGAAGGAGCCAGAGAAGGGCAACGCCAGCAGCCAGCGATGTCCGTGCAGCGCAGGGAAACCTCTGAACACAAAGGTGCTGTGGGAGAAGTTCCTGCCCAGCGACACCTGCAGCATGGTGCCGGCTTCACCTGAGCAGGTAGTTCAGATGGAGACAGTCAACAAGCAACATCTGAGAATGGCTGTGATTCAATGTTATTTATATGTCTGCAAATCATTACCATCACAACAGTGTACATCACTCTATCTACAGTCAGGTCAAGACCTCACAATCTCACAGACAGAAACCAACAGCTCCACCATGAGCAGCTGGAGAGAGAGAGAGAGAGAGAGGAGAGAGGCGGAGAGACCTTTGACCTTTAACCAACCCTTTATCAGTCCAATTTTCCAGTCAAATTAAACAAACACGAGGAAGTTAAACACATACATTCCTCCTCACAAAACAAACAAAAAAAATAGAAATATACAGATAACAATTTTTGTTGGCGTTTTCAGAAACTGAGAACAAATGAGTCACGAAAAACACTACACACACATCCCCAAATCCCAAAATAGACCTAAACTATTTTACACTTTTTTTACAATAAACAAACTCTATTCTAAGACATGTAGTCAACAGACCTTTGAACATACTATCAACATCTACAGAACCTGTCCCCCTCATTCCATTCCTTCTAGTGAGCCAAAAGCTCATCTAGCCTTGACCAAGTAAAAAACGAACCAGACAGACAAATCTGCCGCTGTGCTACAGAAAACCTGGCACCAAAAATAAAAAGCCTATCTTCAAAAGCATCGAGCCACTTCTGCAGCAAGGAAAAGATTGGAGCCAGTCTGGCACAGTTGAGACAAAGATGATGTAAAGTTTCCTCAGCTTGACAAAACACACAATGACTTCTTACTCTATGGTCTATATATGCCACATGTCTGTTTGTAGCCACAGCCCCATGCACTACCCTGCACTGGAGATCTGCAGTGCATTTCTCTATGGGAGGTTTGAACAGAGACCTCCAGCTGCCAACGTAATAACAGCACACAAGCACACAAACGTAAAACAGATCTGCAGCTTTTCATGTGTCATGACATCATGTGTTTGTATGTCACGTGTAGAGCAGACATTGAAATTGTAAATAAATGATGATTGCCACTCAAGAGTAACTTCTTGTTTTCAAATGTTTTGACCACCTTTGGTGAGGGTTTGGTCCACCTGCTGAAATTGTAAAATATTATATGTCATATTTCCATTAGGTGGCGCTATGAGTATTAATAAATATGAGCATGCAGATTCTTTTCAGGGCGCAACTCTTATCAAACCTATATCATTTGGGGAAAGTTTGGACAATGCATACTGGAGTTATAGCAAGTTGATTTTTCATGGTGAAGGATCAGGTTCTCTGTGCCAACACGGGCAGGCTGTTCCACGAGACTCAGTGTTCACTACAGCAACTATTATAGCTATTATAGCAACTTCCTGTTTCATGGCGAATCATCAAAATTCTCCATGCTGCCATGGCCAAGTCCTGCAACATCAATTAAAATGCGTCACAATTTTGAAAACATTGCAAAGGTCTTTAAATAAGACTGACCAAATATAATGTCCACCAGATTAATTCCCTAGGAGGAGTTTGTTAAAGTATGACGTCGTGAAATCGCAAAAATTACAGATTAAAGTCAAAACAGCTCATATCTTGTTGGGTTTAGGGTACAGCTGTTTTCTGTAGGTTTTGACATGCTACATGTGCCTACAAAGTTTCGCGCATGGAGGTGAAACCCAGTGCAATTTGTGCCACAAGAGTTTTTGGACTTGGGAAGACCCTCAAAAAGGCCATTTTCATTCAGGAATAAAAATAAACAGCGAGGTTTCAATAGGGTCCTCGCACTGTTCAGTGCTCAGGCCCTAATAATGATAATTATGATTAGTATCACAGTTAAGTTATTTTTGATGTAAATAAATGATAGCAAAATTCAATCATGAAAGATTCCTTCAAGACATGTTATAGATGTATATAACATACTTTTCTTTGAATAATAATGTGTCTGATATAGTTTTTATGCAAAGAAAGTTAAATTATTTTGTTAAAATCCTTAAAATGACATCTAAACCTGCAAATGTAATAGATAGATATGTAATACATTTGCAGGAAAGTACGTGTTACGTTTGTAGTAGGCAACTGCTATTACGTTTGTGGTTTATTACGTTTGTGGGCTGTTATTACATTAGTGGGTGTTAAAGACTATCCTGGTGCCAACACACCAAACCACCTGGACTCTTGGACACCAGCTGATGATGCTGTGATGTGACTGAATGATCCTCAGCAAGCTCCGTCCCCAACGCCTCCCTAAAGAACCCAGGAAGACCGTCCGTCACCTCCTCCAACAGCCTTTCCAGAAGACAGACAGACTTGACCCCAGTGTCTTGACCTCAGTCTGGCCAACTTTGTCAGTCCAGCTGTTATAAGGATTCTCTGATGGAACTGAGCATCCTGCTCTGTATGAGTGGGTTATGAAACAGAGGCCCCTTCACTGCCAAGGTTAAACCTGTAAGACCTGTAAGGCCCTCACACTGCCTTCAGAGACTTTCACCCAAGTATATTGTTTAGCTATTGGATGAAGTTTCCGCCAAACATCTCTGAGGTCATTTTCCAACCACACTGGACAGAAGTGAGGCTCTCCTACATTTCTTTCAGCTGAAGGATGAGTAGTTCAGTTCCAATCTCCTCCTACCACTAATATTGAACTGTTTCAGTTTATTATTACGTTTATGAAACAGCTCTATGTGACCAGCACTAGAATTATAAGCATATACATTAATAAATACAAATTGTATGTCTGATTGTTGCTTGCACTACATGCAATCCTGCCCTGCTGTACTTTACATGCTGAAACATTTGTTAGATGAAGATTCTGTAAAACAAAATGGCTGCTCCTGCACTAAGGTTAGTACCATGACTTAGAAAAACCTGTCCCCTCCAAGTCATTCTCCTTTATTATCTACTGAGCTGTGTGTCTCCTGTAAGAGGAGCACATCTGTGTTCTTACTTCTGTTCAGCTCAGTCAACACTGCTCGCTTATCTCTACCCCTCCCTGTATGGAATATGGCTGTCTGTCAATATCAGACAGTCATCATCTAACATCTCATTATCCTTTTCAACATCCTCAGTATTCAATTCACCTGCAGCTGCACTTTCAGTCTCAGCTGTCCCAGTGTTCCTCACTCCTCCTTCTGTCTGTCCACTGCCTTCATTTTCCTCTACAGACTGTCCCTCAGCGTCATCACAGCTTCTGCCCCTCACCTCATTGCTCTCTGCTCTTTTAGTGTATCAGTGCACCGGCTGCAGTCTCCCCCCTTTCATTCATCAGCCTGAGGTCTGCTGCTCACCTGCGCTGCCCGCCGCCTGCTCTTTATGTGGGCAGGATGAGTATTTCTGTCCGACATCGCCACACTCCAAACATTTCATGCTGCCAGAACTCAAGTTAACAGCATAGATTTAACTAAATTTAAGAAATTTAACTTTAAATGACAGTTGTACGACTCCTGATGGGCAGCTCAGGTACATGAAAACGTGTCTCCATAGAGACTGAACATGCTGCGGTCTGGCATCTTTACAGCTGAGACAAACTGTTTTGAACCCGCTGGCAAACTTCCCAAAGTGGGCCGCTTCTCTTTCCAGGTATTCATCAGGGATGAAGGGAGGGACGCCCGACACGGTGATCCGTGTAGAAACAGATCATCCAGCGGGCAAGCAGCAGGTGAACCAAGCGCTTCTCTCGGAGAAAGGCTATGATTGCCTTGTTCATCTGAGAGCCCTGAGTGACGTTAACATGGCTGTACTGTGGAGCAGCCACCACTGCGGACCCTCGCTAGGGACGGACGCCATGACTCAGTGAAACAAAACTGTTATTTACCAACTTTTGCTCATTAAATCCACAAATTGATGAATTAAACTCCTCTTACCTTCAAATAAGGGACAAGATGAAGACAGAGGAAAGAGAAGGAGAGGACAGGAGAGGAGAGGGCAGAGCAGAGGAAAGGAGGGAGAGAGGGAGAGAGAGAGGAGAGGAGAAGAGATGGGGAGATAATGGGGGAGAGAGGGGACACATTTCAGCACAGTTCATAAGTGTTTGGACTGACGAGTGAAGCTGTTCATGTGTCACATGTATTCTTTAGGAAATGGCTGCTGTGACTTTTCATTTGGAAGAGCTGTTTTACTTCATGAGTCAGAGTCATCGTATCTATCATGTCTGGCAGCAAAAACTCTGTATTTGATTAAAAAACAAAAAGTTCCTCATGACACATTTATGTTGATAACTTAATGACAATGTATTGAAACTATGGAGGCCCATTGATTATAGACTAATACATTAAAGGGGTTTGAAGTCTCTATATTCAGGTCAAATATAATTATAAAGTTAAACATCAGCATCAGTCACACAGTTTCTTCTCTAATGTTTTTACTGAATTAGAAACGGTGCCTGTTCATGGATTAGTTAACAGACTACGACATATTGATCATGTGTGTATGATGTATGTTTATGATATACTGATATGATGAGCAAATGAGAAACTAAATCTATTGTCACTTACCTCCACCATGTTCAGCCATTCACACAGTTTTGGGTTCAGGTTGCCATGGTCACCACATGTTGCTGCTGAGGAAATATGTTTTTGATGTTTAGAAATACCGAAAACAATGTGTAGGTGTTTTCAAAAATATAAATATATCAAGTGAATACGAAAAGTATAAAATATAAAATGTATGAAATAGTATTGAGTTAAATAAATAAGATGACCTATAAAGCTTAGCATAGACCATTACATACTCTAAAACAGATACATACATACATACATACATACATACATACATACATACATACATGCACATAACTACATCAGCAGTTTATGTTTTTATGTTTGTATGTATGCAAACATATATAAACACAACATTTACACCCTCATGTCTGATTTATCAACCGGAACTGGTCGACGTTTTTTTTAAACTCACATCAGATAAAAATATAATAATAATTAAAGCTGCAATCAACGTTTATTGGGCTCTCGCACTCCTCTGTGCACTTCTGGGGGGGCTCGCAGTGCGCCATTTGAAGCAGTCGCACATCATAACATTCACTGGACACTGCGCTCATGGGTTAAGACAAACTGTGTGGCAGCAGAGAGGATTTAAGGGGCTTTTATATGCATTCTTAATGGTGACCACTAGGCGGAGGCAGAGACCACCTAATGGCAGACATGAAGCTCTGTATCAGACTTTACAATGAAAATGTCATGTAAATGACCCTGTATTTTAGTGTCATTTGTTTTATTTTGTATTTGTAAGAACTGCATACATTTGCACATGTTTAGTTTATTACAATGATATGGTTTTCTTGTTTGCATGTAAAAGATTTTATTTTGAAAATTGAGCTTTTATTTTGAAACTCCATTAGCGGAAGTCAACAACTTGCCTAGATAAGTATCCGCTTCTATGCAGTCTGCCCAGACATGTTGGTCACAATAATGTGGTAAATGCAGTTGCAATTACGATTAAAAATTATGAAAACTTTGGTCTTAAATTGCATAAAGAGTCGTCTTAGGTAATTTTGCTGCTCATAACTGACGACTATCTACTGTGAGGAAGATGGCCACACTATAAGGATTTAGCACCTCAGTTGGAGAGTGAACAAGGTACGAATGTGATTAAAGTTTATTTCATGGTTTGTTATTTTTCTTTGATAGACGTATCCTTGTGAATGTATATTCAATTAATAGTTAATAGTTTATTTTTGTGGAATGGATTCTAATAAATTCATGAAACATCAGTCAAAGAGTCTGACCATCATCTTTCTGGGGATGCTTCATGTCATGTAAATGATATGATTGTCACATCACAAGAGTTACTTCCTATTTTCAGTTGGTGGCGCACCCATGGGCGAGACCTATGAAATATGGGTCCTTGCACCCTCCGGTGCGCTTGGGCCCAAATAAAAAACATTACAATTACCATAGGGTCCTCGCACCCTTCGGTGCTCGGGCCCTAATTATTATCAGCTATAATATATTGTAGATTCTGTAAAACAAAATGGCTGCTCCTGCACTAAGGTTAGTACCATGACTTAGAAAAACCTGTCCCCTCCAAGTCATTCTCCTTTATTATCTACTGAGCTGTGTGTCTCCTGTAAGAGGAGCACATCTATGTTCTTACTTCTGTTCAGCTCAGTCAACACTGTTCGCTTATCTCTACCCCTCCCTGTATGGAATATGGCTGTCTGTCAATATCAGACAGTCATCATCTAACATCTCATTATCCTTTTCAACATCCTCAGTATTCAATTCACCTGCAGCTGCACTTTCAGTCTCAGCTGTCCCAGTGTTCCTCACTCCTCCTTCTGTCTGTCCACTGCCTTCATTTTCCTCTACAGACTGTCCCTCAGCGTCATCACAGCTTCCTCACCTCATTGCTCTCTGCTCTTTTAGTGTATCAGTGCACCGGCTGCAGTCTCCCCCCTTTCATTCATCAGCCTGAGGTCTGCTGCTCACCTGCGCTGCCCGCCGCCTGCTCTTTATGTGGGCAGGATGAGTATTTCTGTCCGACATCGCCACACTCAAAACATTTCATGCTGCCAGAACTCAAGTTAACAGCATAGATTTAACTAAATTTAAGAAATTTAACTTTAAATGACAATTGTACGACTCCTGATGGGTAGCTCAGGTACATGAAAACGTGTCTCCATAGAGACTGAACATGCTGCGGTCTGGCATCTTTACAGCTGAGACAAACTGTTTTGAACCCGCTGGCAAACTTCCCAAAGTGGGCCGCTTCTCTTTCCAGGTATTCATCAGGGATGAAGGGAGGGACGCCCGACACGGTGATCCGTGTAGAAACAGATCATCCGGCGGGCAAGCAGCAGGTGAACCAAGCGCTTCTCTCGGAGAAAGGCTATGATTGCCTTGTTCATCTGAGAGCCCTGAGTGACGTTAACATGGCTGTACTGTGGAGCAGCCACCACTGCGGACCCTCGCTAGGGACGGACGCCATGACTCAGTGAAACAAAACTGTTATTTACCAACTTTTGCTCATTAAATCCACAAATTGATGAATTAAACTCCTCTTACCTTCAAATAAGGGACAAGATGAAGACAGAGGAAAGAGAAGGAGAGGACAGGAGAGGAGAGGGCAGAGCAGAGGAAAGGAGAGAGAGAGGGAGAGAGAGAGGAGAGGAGAAGAGATGGGGAGATAATGGGGGAGAGAGGGGACACATTTCAGCACAGTTCATAAGTGTTTGGACTGACGAGTGAAGCTGTTCATGTGTCACATGTATTCTTTAGGAAATGGCTGCTGTGACTTTTCATTTGGAAGAGCTGTTTTACTTCATGAGTCAGAGTCATCGTATCTATCATGTCTGGCAGCAAAAACTCTGTATTTGATTAAAAAACAAAAAGTTCCTCATGACACATTTATGTTGATAACTTAATGACAATGTATTGAAACTATGGAGGCCCATTGATTATAGACTAATACATTAAAGGGGTTTGAAGTCTCTATATTCAGGTCAAATATAATTATAAAGTTAAACATCAGCATCAGTCACACAGTTTCTTCTCTGATGTTTTTACTGAATTAGAAACGGTGCCTGTTCATGGATTAGTTAACAGACTACGACATATTGATCATGTGTGTATGATGTATGTTTATGATATACTGATATGATGAGCAAATGAGTCACTTACCTCCACCATGTTCAGCCATTCACACAGTTTTGGGTTCAGGTTGCCATGGTCACCACATGTTGCTGCTGAGGAAATATGTTTTTGATGTTTAGAAATACCGAAAACAATGTGTAGGTGTTTTCAAAAATATAAATATATCAAGTGAATACGAAAAGTATAAAATATAAAATGTATGAAATAGTATTGAGTTAAATAAATAAGATGACCTATAAAGCTTAGCATAGACCATTACATACTCTAAAACAGATACATACATACATACATACATGCACATAACTACATCAGCAGTTTATGTTTTTATGTTTGTATGTATGCAAACATATATAAACACAACATTTACACCCTCATGTCTGATTTATCAACCGGAACTGGTCGACGTTTTTTCTAAAATCACATCAGATAAAAATATAATAATAATTAAAGCTGCAATCAACGTTTATTGGGCCCTCGCACTCCTCTGTGCACTTCTGGGGGGGCTCGCAGTGCGCCATTTGACAGTAAAAGCGTAAATGTGAATCTTGTCCAGTCTCTTCAATCAATACACTAAGGTGTAACTTACAATTTACAATAAGTGTCATCAAAACTTTAGCCATAGTTTACATCAGAACATCCCTCCAGAGTAAACTGTTATATTGACAACACGACTAAGCAATTTGACTCTTATCCGTACACAATAACACAAGGACTTTTCATCTGATGGCAGTGACGTGTTCATTGACACAGATATTTACTTTTGAGAGATGAACTAAGGATTTTGAGCAAGAGACTGGCTTTTGCAGGTAATCCATGGTGTTTTGCTATTTGTACGAATTGTTTTGAGAAATTCACTTACTGTTTTGCAAATTTCGAGGATGATTCGAGAAATGTACCAAAGCGATTGAGAAAAACTGTAATATGAAACCTCTGGTTCATTTTCACTGACAGCAGATCAATAAAACAAAGTAGAACAGATGGAATTAATTAGTGAATGAAAAAAATATAATTGTTAAATAGTATTATAATGCTATTGATTATGACATTATTGTTTTTGTACATTATACTGAATCTATCATGACAGTTGCACTAAAACAAGATGAAACACACCTCTAGAAATAAAGTCTTTGTCTGACAGCAGCCTGTTTTCAACTGATAAAAACAGAAGAGGTGGAAGAACAATTCAGACACTTTATCCACGTGAACTTAATGACAACACAATGTAAAATACTAATTTACTTAAATTTGAATCTGCTAGTATTCAGTAACTGGAGCAGGTACTAGTACTTCAACTGTACTACTGCTACTACAGTACAAGTATAAAGTAGTATTGTACTGAAATAATCAAGTAACTAAAGATAAAAGACAGAACATTAGAGTGAAACCTGATCATCTAAATTTAAGCTCAAGATTAAATCTTTAACTCAGGATAAAAGACAAAATAAATAAATAATCACAACCACACATAGTATTTAAGTTGTTAACATGGGAAATGAATGAACCAATCAGGTGAGTATGTGAGATCCTCATGTGACCTGCTGAAAACAGTTCAGTAATAAGGTTCCTACCTGCTGCGGTCCATTTGCTGCTCGTCAGGATGGACTCTGTCCCCTCTCTGTTCATTTTATAGCTGAAGTCCAAATGTCCCATAGGAAGACTGACTTCAAATGCAGCAGCACTCTGATTGGCTAAAGCCCCTTTGAACCAATTTAAATGTCCCTGAGCCGATTAGAGGAGCAGAGATTCTCAAGAGTTTTATCAGCCTGTTGACTTCCTGTTGGTCGTGATCCTGATGCTTCATGTTTGTCTCTGGGTTTATTAAGGCTGCTGGATACTTTGACCTCTGACCTCTGGACTGTTGGTCACACAGAAGAAAGCATCTAGAATTTTATATTTTATTCACCCGAGTTTTCATCGATTCATTGAATTAACAACTGGCAGATTAATCAACAATGTTTTTACACACCACTGAACTAAACACAGTACTGCCTCTTGAGTTACCTCATTAAATTAAAAGCAGTTAGGCTTTATCTTATGATGTGATGCCAACAAATGATCCAGCTTAATGAAAATGCTGTAATGATTAATAATTAATAAATGAGTAATAATTTTATATGTTGTCGCTGATATTTTATTTGTATCTCATTCACCTGATTTGAATCTGTCACTTTGAAAAGACATGTTAAGTGTGTGTGTTTTTCCTCCTCACACACAGACACAGTGATCACACACATGGTTAAGCCTGACTTGATACAGTAATGTGGAGGAGGTGAGGTTTCAACTGTGAAATCTAATTTGTCTCGTTCCTTCAGGAATCTCAGCTGGCAGTTTGTTGCTGCTGCTTGTTGAAGCTAATTGGCCCTGAGGTCAAAACAGGAGAGCTGGGTTTCCTCTGACAAGGATGCTGGGATTAATTATCTGCTCTGGTTAATTAGTCTTTTCAGTCGGACTGCAGGGACTCTCAGAGCTAAAGCTGTAATGAGATTTCTGTCCTAGTGACTCTGAACTAAAACAGTTTTAATAAATGAACACACTGAGTCACCTGCAGGCCTCCAGCTCCTGCTCTAGACCTGATGCTCAGCTTCAGGACCTGATTACTGGTTAAATGTAAAACTCTAATATAATTTTATTTTGTCTTCAGTAACAACTTATTTTCACGTGTGGAACATGAAGCCATAATGAGCTCCCTCCATCTTTCCCAACTGTTCCAGTTTCTCAGAGCCACCTTTAGGAAGTTGTGTGTGGCTACATCACGTTTGTGTCTGTTTTCATGTCTGACCCTCATCACTTGACATCCAGCTCCAGTCCACCAACATTCACTTATTCCCAGGATATCAAGGTGATATTTCCTGATTTCTCTGAACATGTGTGGGATCATGGACGTCTCATAGGTGGTTCAGATGTTATATGTTCTTGGATGTTCTCTGTCTCAGGCTTCCAGCTGGTTTTCTCCAGCTGAAGGTGCTTTGTTATTTGAGTGATTTGAAGATTTCTTCAGCCATGTCCAACCCCCTCTAACTGCCTTGAGCTGTGAATGAACATGACATCTACACTTATTAATGACAAACAGTTTTCTGATTCTGCCTCCCTCCACTGCCCATGTTTCAGTAATCATTGTAATAATCAACAGCCATCAAGTGTATTTACAGTCAGTTATTACTCTGTGTCTGTCCATCACTGGATCTTAAACTGTTGTTTGGTCAGGCCCTTCACCTGGAACCAGTCAGACTGCTGGGAACTTAAACCCCTCATGGCTGTATTGACAGTGCTGCGAAGTAACAAAGTACATTTTCTCAAGGACTGAGCTTAAGTGCATTTGAGATACTTCACTAATTGAGTATTTCCATTTGATATTATTTTATGCTTCTACTCCACTACATTTCATACTACTCAAAATCATATGATCGTGTGACATTTCAGGAAAGAGTGTGTGAAACATCCTTGTAAAATATCTTTGTTAAATATTGTGAATACTGCAGCCTGACATTATCTCCTGCTACAACACTGATGCAGTAAATCTGTGGACAGAACAACAACAGACATAATGTCATCAACACGTGATGATCTGAACAGTTGACTCCTGTCATTCAGTGTGCTGAAGCTGTTGGATGCAGAGTGGGATTGTGGGGTGAGTGAGCAGCACAGAGAGCTATGGTGGCAGCACACTGACACCTACTGATGGATGACACACCTAACACTAGAGGCTGTTAATTGGTGTTTACTTGTTGTACACATGATGTCATGTTTCAGATAATGAATTTAACAGCTGATAAAACTTTCATCTGTTGACATCTTTGGAAACAGTTTATTAGAATAAGAAATAAGGTGGACAGTACAGGGTGTGGTAGCGGAGGTGAAATGTTCACTTTAAAGATCATTCATCAAAATGCAAAAATTTCATAATCACCTTTCAACTGGTCTGAGAGGAAACTAGACGCCTGCACCTCCTCCTGGTTCTGTTTTCAGACATTAGAAGATCCAGCCCAGGGCGGGAGGCCAATCACAGCTCTTTTCAGAGAGAGAGAGAGCCTTCCTATTGGCTATATTTGGGAAGCCGAGCTGCCCAAGTAGGAACACTTAAATGATGGATGCCATGCTTACCAGATAGCATGGAGCTTTGGCAATCCAGGGACAGCTGGTTAACATAAGGGGTTTTCTAGCCTTGGTCAAGCAATCAGAGGAGGGAGGTTGTGACGTGGTTACTGAGGTACAGCAGATGATCTTGCTCCTAGATAAGCTGATGAATGGTGAGGTGCCAACTCTGGCTGTCTCACTCACGATTGCAGGGGGAAAACTGGGCCTGTCTGTTAGGCTGCCTGTAGTGCCATCTGCCATGTTTGGGTCAGATGCAAATAAAGCCCAAGATGCCTGCTCTTGTGCTGGGGAGTTGTCAGGAATACTTTGACAGGGCTATGAACAACGGGTCCCAGCAGCCACAGCTGGCTTCTGTGGCTTCAGGTGAGCTGAGGGTCGGTTTAGACTCCAGCTGGTATGGTACAGCTAAATGTGGTGAGTGGAGTGGGCAGAGCCATGGCCAAGGGCACCCCAAGCCCTCTCCTCAGCCCTGATAGTTACTTGAACCCAGCCTCCCCTTGCTGCCTCTCAGGACAGTGAGTATCATGGTGGACCCCTGGGTGGTTTCCAACAGGACTCAGGGTTGTCATTTGCTGTTTCAGCACCAGCCACCATTGATGAGGTCAGCCTGCTTTTCAGCGGTGGCAGACCCTCAGTGCAGAAAGGTTCTGGTCGCAGAGATTGACACTCTCTTGGCAAAGAATAATAACAATTTTTGACTTTAATATCGCAAATGTGTTGGGATCCAGCCCATTCAAGATTGTGGAAATCACATGTTCTTTTGTTTCACAGACAAAAGAAGGCTATTGGAACTCTCTCCCCAATAATTCTTCACTTTTCTCACTTGGTCATTGTGTGACATGTGACCCCAAGGTGTCACAAAACCAGCTCCCCTCCTTTGTTCTGCATCTCTTCTTTCCCTGGTTTGACCAGGAACAACTTCTGTCTCAACCTGCTCTTCCAGGAGCAACAAGGCACCCGACATTAGGTCAGCACTGCTGCTAACTGGAACAATGGCTCTCTTTGGCAGGCCTGCTCACAGACGACTGCATCACTCTTTTTCTGCTCAACAGCAGCGATGTGAGTGCCTGTTTAGGATTAACTAAGAGTGAACAAGTTTGCTTCAGCACCAGCAGCTATGACATAAGGTGAGCCAGCTGAATTTCCAAGCAAAAGGAGCCACAGTAGAGTTAGCATGGAACAGCTAACTCTGCAAGGAGAATTGTGACAGCCCCAGGGCCCCTACCAGGGCTTGGGTGCGTGTTGTGTTGCTGTTGTTTTGTTTTGTGTTCATGCAGGTTCCTTGTTGGGTGGAGCTGGAGGCCATCAGGGAAGTGGAGGCAGCTGGCCACTGTCTGCCACCCAGATTATATAAGACCTCCCCATCCTGGCACTAAGGAGGATCCGTCTTTGCACTAACTGTTGATATGGCAATTTGGTTATAGTTATAATTTGAGACTGAATCCACATTGGCTATCCTTTTCTTGTTTCAGGATGGTGCCCCCGAGGATAACTTTGATTCATTATAAAGTTATTAATTTATGATAGCCAATAATTGATAAACAACTGATATCCCAACAAAATGGTGCCCCGTTTATTCAGTTGAGTACCAATGCCCAACAAATGTATGAATTAATGTTTTACAATTTTTATAACAACAATGTAATATAATAATGTCATAATATAATGTTAATGTAAACAGCTAAACTTTGACCCATCTCAAAATGTTGTGTTAGAATATTGACGATGGCATGAGTATTTTTATTTTTGTCATTCTTAACTTTTCACTTACTTTTTATTTTCTGTTAGAAATGAGCTTCCATACAGGAGACATTGACGTGTTGGAAAACATACAAATTCTAATGTTTGCTTAAGAATAATTCAGTGGACAAAGCATTAACATGTCAGTGTCTTCAGGATGTGTTGTCGTATCTCTGTGGTCCTGATGCCGTAGATGATTGGGTTGAAGCAGCTCGGGAAGAACAGGTACATGATGCTGAAGAAAACCCGAACAGCTGCAGGGAGACCATTTCTGATCCGGTAGGACAGGAAAGCAGTGAGTACGATGGTCAGGGTGACGGCCATGACCACGATGTGGGTGACACATGTGTGAAGAGCTTTGACACCTGACTTACCAGAACTCAGTACAGAGCTGAATATGACTATGTAGGAGGTGGTGATGAGGAAGAAATCCACCACAGGGATGAGGAACACTGAGGTCAACCCCACCAGACTGTTGATGGTGGTTCTACCACAGGCCAGCTCCACCAAGGCCATGTGCTCACAGAAACAGTGGTCTATTACATTTCTTAAGCAAAATGGGAGCCTCCCTGCTAAAGTCACTACCACCAAGACCACAAACACATTTCTGATCACAAGAGGGATCACAAATTTGAGAAATCTAGGTAGTGCCATACATTCACGGTAGTAGAGTGGCGTGCAGATGGCGAAGTAGCGGTCCAGTGCCATCCACAGCAGCAGAGTTGACTGAAAAGCTCCCAAGAAGTGAACAAAATACATCTGAACCAGGCAACCAATCAGAGAGATTCCCCTCCAGTCAAACAGGAAGCTCAGCAGCATGTTGGGGAAGAAGAACAGAGGGAGGCTCAGGTCCACGCACGCCATGCAAGCGATGAGGATGTACATCGGGGAGTGGAGGCTTCTCTGTGAGATGATGATGTACAGCAGCAGGGAGTTGGCCGACAGCGACACAATGAACATGATGGAGAACGGGATGAAGAGGACGGGCCTCAGAGCTCCCAGTTCACTGAAGCCATCAAGGATGAAATGTTTGTGTGAGGAGACGTTGTCCATCCTCCTCTTCTCATACAACCTCCTCGTCCAGGGTTTCAGTTCAATCAGCCTGAGAACAGAGACACATTCATCTGTGAAGTCAGTTCAGTTATCCACAGCTGCAGAATATGTCTTTGTAACCTGCTTTCCATTTGCACACAACCAATAAAGAAATGGAGACCCACACTACGTTCATCTTTCATTGTTACAACACAATCTGAAATCTCACTTCTTCAAGCACACAGTCTGTAATCCAGATATAAATACACACATAATATTTATGGTAGTGAACTGCTCTGTGAGGACACCTGTGCTGTGACATTTAGCATCAATCAAATGTAAAATGTAACTTTTAGTTGATGTGTCACACACACAGCTGGAGACACAGATACACACGCAGCTCTCTATCTCTCCTCACAGGACTCAGTGACACCCTGACAGCTCATCCTGGGTCCTGATTGAAGTTTGGATCCAGTTCGAGGTCAGATAACCTCCAACATTAGCAAGTTTCTTTCAAATCTTCTATCTCGATACCTTTTTTTTTTTTTTTTCCTATCAACAAAATTAAATGTACAAAATATTAGCAGCTTCTAATTTTTAGCCAGTGCTGTTGCCTTCACTGGGTGGAAAGAAAAATACAAAACATACAATAGGTATTAAATGACTTCAAACCCGCAAATGTAACGTTCAATGACAATGTTTTTTTCTTTTTGTTCATTGCCAACATTTTTTTAATTCTTGGTCTCTACACCTACAGTGTAGTTAAGGGTAGGATTGTGGTTATGGCAAATTAACCATAATTAAGGTATAGATCCTATTCAGCAACTGGAACAGTTTGCTAAGTTTCAGGAAAGATCATGGTTAGGGTTATTATAAAGAAGAGTGGTAACAGGGTCAGGGTTTGATCTCCCACATTAAAATCAGATTCATTACATGTCCATGTCCACACTAACCTCTAACACCCTAACCCTAGTGTTACTTTCCTCCTTGTTACATACAGGAAACACAGCATGTGGTAGTGGCACTGAACATTGGAACAAATCACAGTGTGTGGATTTGATATGAATGTCATTTCTAGGATTATGGGACTGAATGTCACAAGATGCAGATTGCAACAGTTGTTGCTAATAACATTAATGTCATGATTAATTTCCCCAAAATTTCAAACTTATTTGTCAATTTTAGTGTGAATTACATATTTAATCAGGCTCAGATTATTTTCAGGTTGTTAACATTCACTGGACTGAACCAAATGTATGTTTCCGACTTCCCACACAGAGAAAGCTGCATGAAAGATGTAAACTGATGTAAACTGAGTCGTTGTCTTTTAGTTTATGACTTTAGTCACATGCAGATGTTGAAAAGCTGAACCTAAAAAGATTATGAGACATGATTCATTAGGTTTAGGAAATCAAACGGCATAAAATCCCATTATTTTACTGATTCCAGGTAAGATTTGTTTCCTTGATATAGCCATTGTGTTTCTCCATATTGTGATTCTCCTACTGATCCTGCTGTGAAAAACGTGCATCTGTCATGGTGGAAGGATGGCCTCTGTTTCTACTTATCGGAATCAATGCGATGGACATACATGCAGATGTGCATTAACCAGTTAGTACATCTGCATGGAAACCTTTAGATTGCTCAAGATCAAATATATGTCAAAGGAAAAACAACAGCATCAAGAGTTATAACATAAAACAAACCTGACAAAGAGCAGAGGAGGCTCATATTTCCTCTGGCTGTGTGTTTCTAATCAAAGAGACTGAAATTGAAAACAATGAAATTAATCAAAAAGTTCAGCCTGTGAAAAGAAATGACTCAGATTGTTCCCAGTTCAGGTTCCCTTATCTCAGAGATGTCAGGATCTAGAATAACAGAATGTCAGACCTCTGCAACATACAAGTAGGAATCAAAATACATCACAATCACATCCCTTAAGGAAAAGTCTGAAAACAGTCTAAGGTGAAATAATCTTCCTCCTGTCTGACTGTGAAAACCAGAATTCATGAAGAATTCAACAACAGTTCAGCTCTGTAGAAGAGAAATCAGCTGGTTCTAGTTGTTGTCTGCAGGTTAATGATAATAGCTGATGATTCTCCTCCATCCATACCTTCATCCACCTGTCCCTTCTGAACCACTGACTCAACACTTTAGTATACTCCGTCTGATGCTGTCATTGGCAGTGCAACGCCTCGTCACCTTATTGGTGTGATGGACTGAAAATCCCAGAGAGCAGCAAGAACAACACAATAATCCACTTTGTAAAGCTCAAGCTAACAGTTATGAGGAGTAAAACGTCTGATAATTTGTGTGTTTCAATTTGTATCCCTCAATTTGGTGCATTATACCCCTTAAATTAATAACACTGTGGCTGTAGGACCTGGAGTTGTAGGCTGATGCTACTCTGATCCGTTAGCACAGAGCCCTCAGGCTGTTGGCTGCAGGAAACCAAATTTCTGAGGCAAATCTCCTTCCTGTGTGGGTCTTGCCAGATTTTTCTGAAAGACTCCTTTCCATTTTTAATCAACTAAATCAATTTGGCTTTAATTACAGTTTTACATTTTACTCAAGATGTGATAGCACAAGTCATTGTGAAGGAGGCAACAGGACTTCTTTACAAGCTGAATAATAGCAGAAGGCTATTACAGTTCATTTTCATATTATTAAGGTAGCAGGGCCTGCACAATGGCTTTAAGCACAGTGAAACCCCCTTTCAGTGTCCATGCAGGCTTAAATACGCCTGTTCATTCACAGTCCTTGTAACATGCCTCTTGTGAATGGACTGCACCTATATAGAACTTTTCTAGTTGTATTGACCAATCAAAGTGCTTTACACCACAAGCCACATTTACCCATTCACATGGTGCTATCCTCTACACATACAGTGCTTCAAGCTGCTGCATGCTCTCACACACCAATGTTACATAGGGGGCAATTTGGGGTTCAGGATCTGGCCCAAGGACACTTCAACACATGGACTGAAGAAGCCAGGAATTGAACCAGAGACTCTTCCAATTAGTGGACGACCCACTCTACCTCCTGAGCCACAGCAGCCCCACTGTAGGCCTGTAGCCTATTGTCTTTCGTCTTATTTTGTAGTTTTCCCCTTTTATACTGTAACAGCAATTCTCAATCGCTATTCAGTTTCAGTTTATATTCCCCCACGCAGTCAGAGCCGGAGGCATATTGTTACTCATTCGTCAGATGCTTTTAACCAGTGAGGGACATCAATAAAGCTTCAGAGCAGTAGGAGACCATGGTGTAAGGACTAAATATCACATCTATTCAATAAGTGAAAGGAGATCAGAATAAATAAGTGCACTGACAGTTCATAGTAAGAGCTAGTTGGACATGTTAGGATGTTAGGAGAGGAAGTGCTCTCTGAAGAGAGGAGTCTTCAACAGAATCTTGAAGATAGAGAGGGACGCTCCTGCACTGATATACTTTGGTAGCTTGTTCCACCATCAGGGAACCACAGACCAGAAAAGTCTGGACTGAGGATGGTGATGCCAGACCACATTCATCAGAGGAACACAATGGCTGAGAAGGAGCACAAAGCTGGATGATTGAGTTCAAGTAGATGGTCCAAACCCAGACATCTCTCTGAAGGCAGCATTTGTGACTAAATTTGATTCGGGCAGCCCTTCAGTTCGTGGAAGTCAATGAGTAGCAGAGTGACATGTGACCTTTTAGGCTGATTGAAGACGACACGGGCTGTCAACTTCTGGACCATCTGTGTGAGGGGAGGCCTGTCAGAGGAGTATACAATAGTCCAGGTGAGAGATGACCATGGTCAGGACTAAGAGCTGGGTGGAGTACTGAGTCAGGTATGACCTGATTTTTCTGATGTTGTATAGAGCAAAGAGACTCGACCGGGAGACGATGCAACATCCTCAGAGAAGGAGAGTTGTTCATCAAATATGACACCAGGTTTCGCTGGACCTTGGTTGGGGTGAGAGATGAGGAGGTGATTTTGATATTGATGTCGTGATGGACAGACTGATTTGGCGGGATGACTGAGTTGAGTCTTAGAGAGGTTTAGTTGAAGGTGACGTTCCTTCATCCATGTGATATGTCATAGAGACAGGCAGAGATCTGCTCAGAGACAGTGGGGTCATCTGGTGGGAATGACAGGTATAGTTTGGTGATATGAGAAGCCAGGTGAGTGGATAATTGGACCCGAGGAGGTGGTGTATAATATGAGGAGGGTCCCAGTACTGATCCTTAGGGCACTCCAGTGGGGAGGGAATGGGATAAGGACATATGTATTTGACATGACACACTGAAGGAGCGACCAGTATGATAAGATTCAAGCCAAGAAAGGGTTTTGCCATCCTGCTGTCTGTCAGAGAGCACAGACAGCAGGATGGTTCACTGTATCAAAGGCTGCTGAGAGGTCCAGCAAGATGAGAACCGAGGACAGACCTGCAGCTCCAGCTGCTCTTAGAGTTTCTGTCACAGACAACTGGGCTGTTTCAGTGGAGTGGTCGCTCTTAAAGTCTGACTGATTTGGATCAAGGGGGTCATTCCATGAGAGGAAATCTGAGACCTTCTTAAAAACTGCTCTGTCTATACATCTAAATAAGTATTGAAGTAGTGAGACTGGTTGATAGTTCTCCACTTGATCAGAGTCCAGTGAGGGCTTTGTGAGCAGAGGAGTTACCTGAGTCTGTTTGAATATGGTTGGAAATGTTCCTGAAGACAGTGAAGTATTTATCACATGTGTGACTGCTGGCACAATAGTGAGATGGCAGATCTGGGGAGCAAACAATGAAGCAAACGAAACAGTGGTTGCATAGGTGCAGAGATGTGACTGCGGGCAGTCTAAAAGGAATAGACAAACCTGTATTTATTTATCTTAAAAACCCCCAAAATAATCTTGCGCCTCCCCCTGGGGGCGCTGCTCTATGTGTGAAATGTGTAATTATATTTAAAAAATTGTATGTATAAATAATGTTTTTGTACAAAAATATTAAAAGTGTTATGCTACCTCAGTCTGATTGCACACTAAACGATTACAAGGTTGTACATGGCAAAAACTGGAGAATCAAAATGGATATCTGGTTAGCAACAGGAGGGGTTAATAGGAAAAAGAGTGAAGAGACAGATGGTGAATCGGCAAGTGACTTCAATCCACCAGGAGGTAACACAAACTCATTGGACTTTACATGCAACACTGGAAAGGATTTCTTTTGTTCCTGGAACTGGGTAAAGTTGACTGAGTCTAACCTTACCTAGCACAGCATAGCACAGAATGGCGAAGCAACAAAACTGATAACATTTGTCAATGAACATGTACATGTTTGATTAATCTATCTACTTAGCTTGATGGTTGTAATGTCTGCTTAGGTTGTGGTTAGTCACACTGTTAATTCGGCGGCACCTGTATGTTTATACATATGTTACGGCCGCCACTCTGGCCATTTTTGTTGTGTTTAATTTCCCTGTCTGCCAGGCTGCCTGCCGAGCTGCCTGCTCCGTCCACCCAGATGCTCCACCCTCTCTGGCCTGATTGGTGCGGTTTTTTTGCAGCCGGCCAATCCCTGCCGCCCAATCAGGAACAACCGGATATAAAAGTCCGGCCCGCCTGTCAGTCCAGGCAGCTGACTGTTAGTGGCAGCTCGCCTCTTTGTTGAAAGACTCTTGGTAATCTTTGAAGCCTGGAAGTGGGGTCAGGTTGAGGATTTACTATTACACTGATTTTGCTGATTCCTCCACTTGTAGCTATTTGTTGTTACATGCACTAGGTGAAGGGGTGCTGTTCCTGGCGTGTTTTTGGTTTTTAGTCGGCTTTGGTAGCCAGTTTTGTTTTTCCTTTTACTTTGAATTAGGTAAATGATTTTACCGATTAGCTCCTAGAGAGTCCTCCTTTTGTTATATTCTGTTTTTGATTTGGACAGCACCCGCCGGCCCCGTTCCTTGGTTTGTGTTTTTGTCCATGTAAACCATTATTTTTACAATTTATGTTACAATAAACAACCTCATACCTAATACCAACTGGGTTTTATGTTGCTTCCCTTTTCCCGTGAGCCGGGTTGTAACAACATAACTGTAGCACATCCCAGTTCTAGGACTTGCATGCAGCTAACCTTCTTTTAACTGGCGTAATAAAGAAACATCGAATATCTTCCCCCTCCCACATGCCATGAGGTCTCAGCTGCCATCTTGAGTAGTTTCTTTTGCCTTTCATGTTAGGCTATCTGGTCGCAGCAATGATTTTGAAACTTGCTGGCTTTGTTTTTGTCCCCTCACACACACACACACAAACAGACACACACCTGTATATACTTGGTATACAGGTATATATACTTGGTATATACAAGTGTGTGTTTTTAATTTGCTAAATTGGAAATAAATGTCTTTGAGTGTATCTGCTGGTGTATTTAATATATCACAAGGTTGCCATGGCGCCGCATGAGTGGCAGCCTGCCACAGCAGCTCTGTACTCTTTTACTCTTTTTTACTCTTTAGTGTGATTTTTTTTTTCTTTTACTACTTAGTGCGATTTCTTCTCGTACTACACCGACACTTTAAGCAAGTGAAACTATGGATGTTTTATACTTTTACAGTCGTGTTTTGCCTCTTGCTATTTTTTGAACTTTTTGATGCAACGTCGGGAGACTCACTCTACCACGGACCCATTGTTTACACTCGGGACCAGCTGTTAGCTATATCCCACACACCCCTTCACTATGCTGGGCGGCCAGAGATCCCTGCGGAGATCCGGAGAAGGAGGAGAGGCTGTAGAGCTGGAGTGAAGCGCAGACAGCGGAAAAAACGGTATAAACCATGTTTACCGTCTGTCATCATGGGGAACGTAAGATCACTCCCAAACAAGATGGAAGAGCTTACTGCGCTAACCCGGCTTCAGAGAGACTTTCACGAGTGTAGCATCATGTGCTTCACGGAGATGTGGCTCAGTGAACTTTCTCCCGACTCACATGTCACACTGGACGGATTTCAACTGGTACGGGCGGACAGGAAAACCACGGAGTGCGGTTAGAAGAAGGGAGGAGGGGTTGCTGTGTTCGTTAATGAGAGATGGTGCCACCCTGGACACATCGGTGTCAAGGAACAACTCTGCACTAGAGACTTGGAGCTGCTAGCGGTTAGCATGCGGCCGTACTATCTCCCGAGAGAGTTTTCACATGTCACTGCGGTGACTGTGTACATCCCCCCCTCGGCCGTTGCCGCTGCAGCCACAGACCAGATCCATAGTGTTGTCTCTCAACTCCTAAACCAGCACCCCCATTCCCTCCTCCTCATGTCTCAGGACTTCAACCACACGTCCCTGTCCTCTGCTCTTCCTACCTTCACCCAGTATGTGGATTGTCACACCAGGGACAATAAAACTTTGGACTTGTTGTATGCTAATATCAGGAATGCATACACCTCATCCCCCCTCCCCCCGCTGGGACGCTCAGATCACAACCTTGTCCATCTGATCACAGACTACACCCCTCTGGTGAATAAACAACCACCTGAGACAAGGTCTGTGAAGGTGTGGTCCGAGGAGACCAGTGCCAGACTCAGAGATTGCTTTGAAAAAACAGACTGGGAAGCACTCTGCACCCCCCACGATGGCGACATCGACACCATGACCCACTGCATCACAGACTATATAAACTTCTGTGTGGAGAACACTGTGCCCTCCAAGTCAGTACGCTGTTTCGCCAACAATAAACCCTGGGTTACCTCCGAGATTAAGGCCCTGCTGAACGAGAAGAAGAGGGTCTTTAGATCGGGGGACAAGGAGGAGCTGCGCAGAGTCCAGAAGGAACTCAAACAGAAAATCAGGAAAGGGAAGGACTGTTACAGACAGAAACTGGAAGACCGGCTAGTGCAAAATAACACCAGAGATGTCTGGAGGGACTGCAGAACATCTCTGGCCACGGAAAAGGAGTGAGGAGAGACCTGAGCTGCGGCGACAAGAACTGGGCCAATGAACTGAATCTGTTCTTCAACAGATTTGATTCTGCCCCCTCCCCCCTTACCTGCCCTGCACCCTCTTCACACCTCCCTGGGCCAGCTCCCCCTCCTCTCCTCAACCTGCTACTTTCAACTCCCATTCACCTACAGCCCTCCCCACCAATACAACTGCCCCCTCTCACCCCCCACCACCCCCATATCCTCACCTCAGTCATCTTCCACCCTCTTCTCCATAACAGTTGATCAGGTGAAGTGTCAACTTAAGAAGATCAAGACAAAGAAGGCCCCAGGCCCGGATGGCATCAGCCCCAGATTACTGAAAGACTGTGCAGATCAGCTCTGTGGTGTGCTCATGCACTTGTTTAATCTGAGCCTGAGCCTGGAGAAAGTACCGGCCCTGTGGAAGACCTCCTGTGTGGTCCCGGTACCTAAAACCCAGCACCCCAAGGAGCCTAACCATTTCAGGCCTGTTGTCTCTCACCTGATGAAGACTTTGGAGAGGATCATCCTGAGTCACGTGAGACCACTGGTGAGCACACAGCTGGACCCCTGCAGTTTGCTTACCGGCCTAGTGTTGGGGTGGACGATGCAGTGATCTACCTACTGCATAGATCACTGCTACACTTGGAGGACAGTGGGAGCACTGTGAGGGTCATGTTTTTTTGACTTTTCTAGTGCTTTCAACACGATCCTGCCGCCACTGCTCAGAGTGAAGTTGGAAAGTGTGGGAGTGGACCATTACCTGGCTGCATGGATGATAGACTACCTCACCAACAGACCACAGTACGTGAGGCTTCGTCACTGTGTGTCTGCTGTGGTGCTCTGCAGTACAGGTGCCCCCCAGGGTACGGTGCTCTCCCCTTTTCTCTTCACCCTGTATACCTTGGACTTCACACACAACACCACACACTGTCACGTCCAGAAGTTCTCTGACGACACAGCAATTGTTGGGTGTGTTTCGGAGGGAAATGAACAGGAATACAGGACAGTCATCAGGGACTTTGTCGGCTGGTGCAAGATCAACCAGCTTCAGCTTAATGCCAGCAAAACAAAGGAGATGATTGTGAACCCCAGGCGGAAGACATCCCACTTCACACCAGTGAACATCCAGGGACTGGACATCGAGGTGTTGGAGAACTACAAGTTCCTAGGGGTTCACCTGAACAACAAACTGGACTGGTCCACCAACACCCACGCTCTCTATAAGAAGGGTCAGAGTCGCCTTCACCTGCTGAGGAGACTGAGGTCCTTTGGTGTGTGTGGGGCTCTCCTCAGGACCTTCTACGACTCTGTGGTGGCCTCAGCCATCTCCTTCGCTGTGGTCTGCTGGAGAGGGGGCAGCACTGACAGGGATAGGCAGAGGCTCAACAAACTGATCCGGAAAGCGAGCTCTGTCCTGGGCTGCCCCCTAGACTCCATTGAGAAAGTAGGTGACAAGAGGATGTTAGCTAAGCTGACATCCATCATGAACAATACCTCTCACCCTCTGCATGACACTGTAGGATCTCTGAGTAGCTTCTTCAGCAGCAGACTTTTACATCCTCGCTGTAAGAAGGAGAGGTTCCGCAGGTCCTTCATTCCAGCAGCTGTCAGACTCCACAACTCCTGCTCTTCCTGACCATGTGCAAACTTGCACTTTTTCATGTACATATCGTGTGTATTGTGTATATTGTATATATTAGTGTATATTTGGTATATTATTGTTGTATATTTCCATAAATGTTTTATTCTATAGATGTTTATTTTTCTGCTGTGGTAAATGAATTTCCCAGTTGTGGGATAAATAAAGTTAATCTAATCTAATCTAAAGTGTGAATACTGCCAACCTCTACTCAGGACTTACAAATCCTTCAACTTTGACCTACTGTTATGGTAATTTTGGTTATAGTGATTAAGTTAATTACTAATTAGAGTCCCAAGTTAATGGTAAATATTTGAGGCTGAATCAACACTGGCTATCCTTTTGCTGTTTCAGGATGGTGCCCCTGAGAATAATTTTAGTTCATTTTAAAGTTATTTAATATTAATATTTTTTAAAATGAATATTTTCTTAATTTATTATAGCCAATAATTGATATCCTACCAATACCTACTGGTGACTCATGTATGAAACTGAGTACCAATGCACAACAAATGTCATTATGAATCTTTTAACCTGTTCTAGAAAAATGTTCTAACCCCTACAAAAGACCCTCTTATATCTAAAAGCTGGATGTGTAGTGGACTGTTGTTCCGCAACATCGTACCAGTGTAAAAAAAAAGAAAGTTCTGGCTGAATTATTCACTCAAGACCATTGTGATCTGAGAACACAGGTGTTGAGGAGCATTCCCATTGATAATATTGAACATATGATACAACTTGTGTCGCTCCACTCTGAGCTGACAGCAGTCCTACTCTTCTGAATTCATCACTACCAACATGAGTTGGATAGGCTGCATTTGATTAGTGCTAAATAATATTATTTTGCATCACATGCAATTTGTTCATAAATTTGGGTGTCAAACCAAACTGTACTGGGCAGAACATGCATAGGTGAAATGACACTGTATCAATGACAACACAGGAAATTTCTTAACAGGTTGTTGATGGTGGTGCTTCCACAGGTGGTAATTCAATAGGCCAGCTCCACCAAGGCCACGTTTTCACAAAAACAGTGATTTATCATGTTCCCACTGCACAATGACCACCTTCCTGCCAGTGTCATTACCAATGTGATCATGGGATCACAAACTTGAGAAATCTAGGTAGCACCATACGTTCATGGTAGTAGAGTGGCATGCAGATGGCGAAGTAGTGAGCCATTGCCATCCACACCAAAGCTGTTTTTCCATCTTTCCAGTGTCCCCAGGGCCTCTACCAGGGCTTGGGTGCGTGTTGTGTTGCTGTTGTTTTGTTTTGTGTTCATGCAGATTCCTTGTTGGGTGGAGCTGGAGGCAGCTGGCCACTGTCTGCCACCCAGATTATATAAGACCTCCCCATCCTGGCACTAAGGAGGCTCCCTCTTTGCACTAACTGTTGATATGGCAATTTGGTTATAGTTATAATTTGAGACTTGTCACACCGTGGTGAGGTTGTCTTGTCCTGGGTTTGTTTTGTCCTGTCATTTCCTGTCTTATTTTGAAAAGTAATTCTCCTCTCGTTTCAGGTCACTTGCCCTTCCTCACGTGTCTCAGTCTGATTGCCCTATGTGTTTCCACCTGTCCCCTATTTCCCTCCATGTGTTTAAATAGTCTGTATTCCCCTTGTCTTGTGCCAGAGTGTCTTTGTTCTTGTCCCGCACCTGAGCCTTTTGTCCATGTCCACAGCAATAGTAGTCGCCAAAGTAAGCCTTATGTACCTCGAGAAGAGTGATTTTTTGGTTGTAAATTTTGCCATAGCTAAAGTTCATAGCCCTTTGTTTTTCCTCGTTAAGAGTGATTTTTTTTGTTTGTAGTTCTTGCCTTAGCATATTTTCATAGATCTTTGTTTTTCCTCGTTAAGAGTGATTTTCATTTCATGTAGCCCAGTTGTTTATTTATTCTAGATCCTCCGCTTAGTAGCGTGAGTAGATTATTTTTTGGTTTATTTTTATATAGTCAGGTTTTTCCTCAGTACGGAGCGTTTTGTGTTTATCGGTCTGTTTCTTTTGATTAGTACCTTTTTCCTCCTCCTGGAGTGTTTTTTGTTCCTAAGATTCAGAGTCTAGTGTCTAGTTTTTTGTTCATAGCCATTTGGTTTGTCACTCGGTCTGAGGTCTCCGGTGAATTCAATAAAAGCCTTTTGTTTCCTATATCTCTGCATCTGAGTCCTGCTTCGCGTCTTGGCCTGACACTCTGGCCAGTATGGACTCAGCAGAGACTGGCCAGATAACGGCCGCGCTCCGTGCACAGGACACCCGACTCTCCCGCCAGGAGGAGTTTCAGGTGGCGATGGTCATGCAGTTGGGTCAACTTTCATCCCAAGTGCAGGATCTGCTCTGACACCTGCAGCAGACCCACGACCCACCCATTGCGCCGGAGCCTCCAGTCATGGCAGTTGCTCCTGTTCAGGCTGTACCCATTGCCGGACCAGGGATCAGGCTGGCACCCCCAGAGCGCTTCTCCGGGGAACCAGGACTTTGTAAGGCATTTCTCATAGACTGTTCCATTCATTTTGAACATCCCCCCCCCCATGCATTTACCACAGACCGGTCCAAGATTGCATTCATGGTGTCTCAGCTGACCGGAAGAGTGAGAGTATGGGCCACAGCGGAGTGGGGGCGTGACTCTCCACTTTGCCACTCGCTTCCAGAGTTTCAAGGCGCTCTTCAGAGGACTTTTGATCCGGTGTCAACGGACAGAGAAAAAGCTAGAGGATTGAGCGGGTTGATGCAGGGTAATAACTCAGCATGTGACTACGCCATCCGCTTCCGCACCCTGGCGAAGGAGAGCGGATGGAACTCCACAGCCCTCTATGATGTTTTCCTGAAAGGACTGTCTGCTCCCATACGGGAGCTACTGGTGCCCTTAGACCTGCCTGCGGACCTGGATTCCCTCATCGCCCTAGCCATCCGGACAGATAACCGGATCCAAGAACTCCATCAGCATCGGGGAGGCCGACCATCGTCGGAGAGGTACCGGCAACCGCTGGCTGTGGGCGGGCAGGAAGCCCGAGGCCCGACTCCGGAACGTCCTCCTCTCTTACCCACGGCAGGAGAGGCTGAACCCATGCAGTTGGGCAGGACCCAGATCACTCAGGCGGAATGACAACGTCGTCTCAAGGAGGGGCGTTGCTTCTACTGCGGGGAACCTGGAAATCTTGTGGTCGCCTGCCCAGTGAAGGCAGCTCGGAGGGTGAGCCGGTTCTCTACCTCAGGATCTTTTTCATGCAGTTTGACCACCATTAAGGTAACACACAACACCACAGTCATGGAAATGAACGCTTTAATTGACTCGGGGGCTGATGAGAGCTTAATGGACTGGGGGTTATCTAAGAAGCTGGGGTTGAAGACTGATGCTATCTCTCAACCCATCATGGCAAGGGCCTTAAATGGGAACGCACTGTTCACTATCACACAAGTCACAGAACCCATAGCCATTACCATAGATAACCACAGTGAACTAATGAACTTTTATCTGTTTAACTCACCTGCACGCACCCTGGTACTGGGACATCCATGGCTCACTCGCCACAACCCTCACATAGACTGGCCTACGGGCAAGATCTTGGGGTGGGGGGAGCTCTGTGAGAGAGAGTGTCTGCGGGACAAGACTCAGGGGAAGGCTACCACTGTCATAAATTCTGTTTCTGCTCACCCTGTTACAGACTCCCAGTACCCCGACTTCGGTGCCCACCTGTTACTACCACCTCAATGAGGTTTTTAATAAATCCAAGGCCATGTCACTTCCACCTCATCGACCATACGACTGCGCCATCGACCTCATCCCCGGGTCCACCATTCCCAAGGGGCGGCTGTACTCTGTGTCAGGGCCCGGACGGCAAGCCATGAAAGACTACATAGAGTCATCACTGAAGGCGGGACTCATTCGCCCCTCTTCGTCACCTGCTGGAGCCGGTTTCTTCTTTGTAGATAAGAAGGACGGGTCCTTAAGACCATGTATCGACTACAGCCTCCTCAATGACATTACTATCAAGAACCACTTGTAACGGGTGTGGTTTCGACCCAAAAGCAGCACCGACAAGAACCGATGTATTGGTAATCACTTTTATTGTCAGCAGAAGCAGGTAAATAAGCACAGTTCAGTTCTAAGGGGAATGGCAGTCTTTGAGGGGCTTGGGGAAAATCCGAGGGCCCGGAATGAAGCTGTTGATGAGGCAGCCGTACCAGGCAGAGGACCGAAGAACCAGCAGGAAAGTTCACACGCTGCAACAGTGGAGGCGAAGGACTCAGAGCAGCCCTGAGAACAGGCAGACGAAGACCAGGAAGGGGCAAGGCAGCTTCGTGGTCAAAAACAGAAGGGCTGAAGTATTTACCAGGGCAGAGACAAGGCGGGTAGGTCGGGAGCAGGCAGGGTCGGAACTGGGAGCTCAGTTGAATGGTAATCGCTGGAGAGTCTTGCATGGGGACAAAGAACAATCTGGCAGTGAGTGTGGAGGAGAGTGGAGCTTTTAACCAGGCTTGATTGCTGATGAGCTGCAGCTGAGTGAACAGGTGAATGGAGTGACTGACGAGGTGGGTGTGGTTGGCAGCTGGGGTGAGCAAGGGAGTAGAGAGTGAAGAACTACTGAAGGCAGGTATGTATGGAGGACAAAGCATGACACCACTACCCTTTGCCCCTCATGTCATCTGTGTTTGATCAACTACAACAGGCCAAGATATTTACTAAATTAGACCTCCGAAACGCATACCATCTGGTCAGGATCAGGGAGGGGGACGAATGGAAAACGGGGTTCAACACCCCTAGCGGTCATTATGAATACCTAGTTATGCCGTTAGGGCTCACTAATGCTCCTGCTGTCTTCCAGGCCGTGATTAATGATGTGCTAAGGGACTTCCTTGACCACTTTGTGTATGTTTACCTTGACGACATTCTCATCTGCTCACCTGACCTGGACACTCATAGAAAACATGTAGCAGCAGTATTACAGAGACTATTAAACCATAGACTTTATGTCAAGGCTGAAAAGAGCAAGTTTCACGCCGATACCATCTCCTTCCTGGGCTTCATCGTAGCCCCTGGAAGGGTGCAGATGGATCCGGCTAAAGTTAGCGCTGTGGTCAAATGGCCCACACCTGATAGCCGCAAAAAGGTTCAGCAATTCCTTGGTTTTGCTAACTTTTACAGGCAGTTCATCAGAGGCTTCAGCGCAATAGCGGCTCCTCTGCATGCACTCACCTCCTCGAAGGTGCATTTCTCCTGGTCACCAGAGGCATAGGCTGCCTTCCAGAAACTGAAGTCCCGCTTCACCACGGCGCCGATCCTCACCACGCCGGACACACGGCGGCAATTCGTGGTAGAGGTGGATGCATCCAACGAGGGTATCGGGGCCATCCTCTCACAGCGGTCAGAGCAGGATGGGAAGATTGCGACTGTCCAGAGCGGAGCGGAGCGTAACTACGATGTCGGCAACCGGGAGCTGTTGGCGGTTAAGGTGGCTCTGGAGGAGTGGAGACACTGGTTGGAGGGAGCTGAGCACCCGTTCATCGTCTGGACTGATCACAAGAACCTGGAATATATACGCAAAGCCAAGAGACTCAATTCTCGCCAGGCCAGGTGGGCGCTGTTTTTTAACCCCTTCTCTTTTTCTCTTTCTTACAGGCCGGGGTCCCGAAACGTCAAGCCCAACGCCCTGTCACATCTATACGACCCTGAGCCTGTAGCCAAAGAACCAGAGCCTATCCTCCCACTGACCTGTGTGGTTGGAGCAGTGATTTGGCAGATAGAAAATGAGGTTAAGCAAGCTAATGGTGAGGCTCCGCCACCTAGTGGGTGCCCTGAGAATCGATTGTTTGTCCCTGTCGATCTGCGCCCACAGGTGATTCATTGGGCCCACTCCTCGCTGCTTTCCTGTCATCCGGGGGTTCGGCGGACGGTGTTCGCCATCTCTTGGAGGTTCTGGTGGCCATCCATGGAATCGGAGGTCCGGGAGTACGTCGAGGCATGTTCGGTCTGTGCGAGGAACAAGATGTCCTCCGGCTCACGTATGGGGCTTCTGCAACCACTGCCCATCCCCTCCAGACCATGGGCTGACATATCTATGGACTTCGTCACGGGGCTTCCAGTCTCTCAAGGTAACACCACAGTCCTCACTGTGGTGGATAGATTCTCTAAAATGGTCAGATTTATTGCCCTCTCTAAACTGCCATCAGCCAAGGAAACGGCTGAGATTATGATTGACCATGTTTTTAAGATTCACGGGTTTCCCAAGGACATCATCTCGGACCGGGGGCCCCAGTTCGTGTCACGGTTCTGGAAGAAGTTTTGCCTGCTCATCGGAGCTAAGCCCAGTCTGACCTCGGGCTACCATCCGGAGGCTAACGGCCAGACCGAATGCCTTAATCAGCAGCTGGAAACCGGCCTCCGTTGTCTAGTGTCCCAGAACCCCTCGACATGGAGCAAACACCTGGTCTGCGTCGAGTACGCCCGCAACTCCCTCCCCATGCCTGCCACAGGTTTTTCGCCCTTCAAGTGTGTCTATGGTTATGAACCTTCTGTGTTCACTGCCCAGGAGCCTGAAGTCGCGGTCCCGTCCGCCCACGCCATGATCCGCCGCTGCCGACGCATCTGGGCTGCTGCACGGCAGGTGCTTAACCGCCAAGGGGACCGGACCAAGAAAGCGGCAGACCGCAAGAGGCGACCTGCACCTGCCTACCAGCCGGGTCAAAGGGTGTGGCTGTCTGCCAGGAATCTTCACCTCCGGGTCCCCTCCAAGAAACTGGCACCGTGATTTGTGGGGCCCTTCCCCATTACCAAGGTCATCGGTCCTGCAGCTGTCCGTCTCCGCCTGCCTCGCTCCCTCCGTGTTCACCCCACCTTCCATGTCAGTCAGGTCAAGCCGGCCAAGGAGAGTCCCTTGGTTCCGCCCCTCCTGCCCCCTCCTCCTCCTGAGGTGATAGACGGGGGTCCGGTCTACAAGGTAAAACGGCTGCTGGCTGTTCGCAACAGGGGCCGGGGCAGTCAGTACCTGGTGAATTGGGAGGGGTACGGCCCGGAGGAGAGACAGTGGATCACATCACAGTTCATTGTGGATCGTACTCTCATTGCTGACTTCGACCGTGACCATCCTGGACAGCCTGGACCGTCTGGTAGCCGGTCCTAGGAGGGGGGGTTCTGTCACACCGGTGAGGTTGTCTTGTCCTGGGTTTGTTTTGTCCTGTCATTTCCTGTCTTATTTTGAAAAGTAATTCTCCTCTCGTTTCAGGTCACTTGCCCTTCCTCATGTGTCTCAGTCTGATTGCCCTAAGTGTTTCCACCTGTCCCCTATTTCCCTCCATGTGTCCCTCCCGAGCCTTTTGTCCATGTCCACAGCAATAGTAGTCGCCAAAGTAAGCCTTATGTACCTCGAGAAGAGTAATTTTTTGTTTGTAAATTTTGTCATAGCTAAAGTTCATAGCCCTTTGTTTTTCCTCGTTAAGAGTGATTTTTCTTTTTTTTGTAGTTCTTGCCTTAGCATATTTTCATAGATCTTTGTTTTTCCTCGTTAAGAGTGATTTTCATTTCATGTAGCCCAGTTGTTTATTTATTCTAGATCCTCCGCTTCGTAGCGTGAGTAGATTATTTTTTTGGTTTATTTTTATATAGTCAGGTTTTTCCTCCAGTACGGAGCGTTTTGTGTTTATCAGTCCGTTTATTTGATTAGTACCTTTTTCCTCCTCCTGGAGTGTTTTTTGTTCCTAAGATTCAGAGTCTAGTTTTTTGTTCATAGCCATTTGGTTTGTCACTCGGTCTGAGGCCTCCGGTGAATTCAATAAAAGCCTTTTGTTTTCCTATATCTCTGCATCTGAGTCCTGCTTCGATTCCGGCCTGACAAGACTGAATCCACATTGGCTATCCTTTCCTTGTTTCAGGATGGTGCCCCCGAGGATAACTTTGATTCATTATAAAGTTATTCATTTATAATAGCCAATAATTGATAAACAACTGATATCCCAACAAAATGGTGCCCTGTTTATTCAGTTGAGTACCAATGCCCAACAAATTAGTGTTTTACAATTTTGACTTAGCAAATCAACAATTTGATTAACAGTTTATAACAACAATGTAATATAATAATGTCATAATATAATGTTAATGTAAACAGCTAAACTTTGACCCATCTCAAAATGTTGTGTTAGAATATATATAATATTGACGATGGCATGAGTATTTTTATTTTTGTCATTCTTAACTTTTCACTTACATTTTATTTTCTGTTAGAAATGAGCTTCCATACAGGAGACATTGACGTGTTGGAAAACATACAAATTCTAATGTTTGCTTAAGAATAATTCAGTGGACAAAGCATTAACATGTCAGTGTCTTCAGGATGTGTTGTCGTATCTCTGTGGTCCTGATGCCGTAGATGATCGGGTTGAAGCAGCTCGGGAAGAACAGGTACATGATGCTGAAGAAAACCCGAACAGCTGCAGGGAGACCATTTCTGATCCGGTAGGACAGGAAAGCAGTGAGTACGATGGTCAGGGTGACGGCCATGACCACGATGTGGGTGACACATGTGTGAAGAGCTTTGACACCTGACTTACCAGAACTCAGTACAGAGCTGAATATGACTATGTAGGAGGTGGTGATGAGGAAGAAATCCACCACAGGGATGAGGAACACTGAGGTCAACCCCACCAGACTGTTGATGGTGGTTCTACCACAGGCCAGCTCCACCAAGGCCATGTGCTCACAGAAACAGTGGTCTATTACATTTCTTAAGCAAAATGGGAGCCTCCCTGCTAAAGTCACTACCACCAAGACCACAAACACATTTCTGATCACAAGAGGGATCACAAATTTGAGAAATCTAGGTAGTGCCATACATTCACGGTAGTAGAGTGGTGTGCAGATGGCGAAGTAGCGGTCCAGTGCCATCCACAGCAGCAGAGTTGACTGAAAAGCTCCCAAGAAGTGAACAAAATACATCTGAACCAGGCAGCCAATCAGAGAGATTCCCCTCCAGTCAAACAGGAAGCTCAGCAGCATGTGGGGGACGAAGAACAGAGGGAGGCTCAGGTCCACCCACGCCATGCAAGCGATGAGGATGTACATCGGGGAGTGGAGGCTTCTCTGTGAGATGATGATGTACAGCAGCAGGGAGTTGGCTGACAGCGACACAATGAACATGATGGAGAATGGGATGAAGAGGACGGGCCTCAGAGCTCCCAGTTCACTGAAGCCATCGAGGATGAAATGTTTGTGTGAGGAGACGTTGTCCATCCTCCTCTTCTCCTACAACCTCCTCGTCCAGGGTTTCAGTTCAATCAGCCTGAGAACAGAGACACATTCATCTGTGAAGTCAGTTCAGTTATCCACAGCTGCAGAATATGTCTTTGTAACCTGCTTTCCATTTGCACACAACCAATAAAGAAATGGTGACCCACACTACGTTCATCTTTCATTGTTACAACACAATCTGAAATCTCACTTCTTCAAGCACACAGTCTGTAATCCAGATATAAATACACACATAATATTTATGGTAGTGAACTGCTCTGTGAGGACACCTGTGCTGTGACATTTAGCATCAATCAAATGTAAAATGTAACTTTTAGTTGATGTGTCACACACACAGCTGGAGACACAGATACACACGCAGCTCTCTATCTCTCCTCACAGGACTCAGTGACACCCTGACAGCTCATCCTGGGTCCTGATTGAAGTTTGGATCCAGTTCGAGGTCAGATAACCTCCAACATTAGCAAGTTTCTTTCAAATCTTCTATCTCGACAACTTTTTTTTTTTTTTTTTTTTTCTATCAACAAAATTAAATGTACAAAATATTAGCAGCTTCTAATTTTTAGCCAGTGCTGTTGCCTTCACTGGGTGGAAAGAAAAATACACAACATACAATAGGTATTAAATGACTTCAAACCCGCAAATGTTTTTTTCTTTTTGTTCAATGCCAACATTTTTTAAATACTTGGTCTCTACACCTACAGTGTAGTTAAGGGAAGGATTGTGGTTATGGCAAATTAACCATAATTAAGGTATAGATCCTATTCAGCAACTGAAACAGTTTGCTAAGTTTCAGGAAAGATCATGGTTAGGGTTATTATAAAGAAGAGTGGTAACAGGGTCAGGGTTTGATCTCCCACATGAAAATCAGATTCATTACATGTCCATGTCCACACTAACCTCTAACACCCTAACCCTAGTGTTACTTTCCTCCTTGTTACATATACACATACAGGAAACACAGCATGTGGTAGTGGCACTGAACATTGGAACAAATCACAGTGTGTGGATTTGATATGAATGTCATTTCTAGGATTATGGGACTGAATGTCACAAGATGCAGATTGCAACAGTTGTTGCTAATAACATTAATGTCATGATTAATTTCCCCAAAATTTCAAACATATTTGTCAATTTTAGTGTGAATTACATATTTAATCAGGCTCAGATTATTTTCAGGTTGTTAACATTCACTGGACTGAACCAAATGTATGTTTCTGACTTCCCACACAGAGAAAGCTGCATGAAAGATGTAAACTGATGTAAACTGAGTCGTTGTCTTTTAGTTTATGACTTTAGTCACATGCAGATGTTGAAAAGCTGAACCTAAAAAGAAAATGAGACATGATTCATTAGGTTTAGGAAATCAAACAGCATAAAATCCCATTATTTTACTGATTCCAGGTAAGATTTGTTTCCTTGATATAGCCATTGTGTTTCTCCATATTGTGATTCTCCTACTGATCCTGCTGTGAAAAACGTGCATCTGTCATGGTGGAAGGATCGCCTCTGTTTCTACTTATCGGAATCAATGCGATGGACATACATGCAGATGTGCATTAACCAGTTAGTACATCTGCATGGAAACCTTTAGATTGCTCAAGATCAAATATCTGTCAAAGGAAAAACAACACATCAGCATCAAGAGTTATTACATAAAACAAACCTGACAAAGAGCAGAGGAGGCTCATATTTCCTCTGGCTGTGTGTTTCTAATCAATGAGACTGAAATTGAAAACAATGAAATTATCAAAAGGTTCAGCCTGTGAAAAGAAATGACTCAGATTGTTCCCAGTTCAGGTTCCCTTATTTCAGAGATGTCAGGATCTAGAATAACAGAATGTCAGACCTCTGCAACATACAAGTAGGAATCAAAATACATCACAATCACATCCCTTAAGAAAAAGTCTGAAAACAGTCTAAGGTGAAATAATCTTCCCCCTGTCTGACTGTGAAAACCAGAATTCATGAAGAATTCAACAACAGTTCAGCTCTGTAGAAGAGAAATCAGCTGGTTCTAGTTGTTGTCTGCAGGTTAATGATAATAGCTGATGATTCTCCTCCATCCATGCCTTCATCCACCTGTCCCTTCCGAACCACTGACTCAACACTTTAGTATACTCCGTCTGATGCTGTCATTGGCAGTGCAACGCCTCGTCACCTTATTGGTGTGATGGACTGAAAATCCCAGAGAGCAACAAGAACAACACAATAATCCACTTTGTAAAGCTCAAGCTAACAGATATGAGGAGTAAAACATCTGATAATTTGTGTGTTTAGATTTGTATCCCTCAAATTGGTACATTATACCCCTTAACCCTTATGCCCCCCTCAGGCATTTTTGTACATTTTTCTCAACTTTTTTTTTGATTTGATGATCATTTTGGCTGTATTACAGCTTGTGGCATACATTTTTGCAAGAACTTTTGCTTTCCACCCTTGGACACCTTCGTTGCAAAAATGTACACGCACAAAAAAACTGCTTTTAAATCATCATACATCAATATTTTTTTCTGCTTTTTTTTTCATTAATCACATAAACAACTTGCTCAAAACTACCAAACATTCAATCATTTTCAGGATTTTAACCCTTTCAATGCCACAAAAAATTAATTCTTTTCCATATAATAAATAGTAGGGGGATGAGGCTTTGGTGGTGATTAGAGTCTTGGATATGTCAAAGATTAACAACAAAATTGATTTGATTGCATTAGTATTTTTTATGTAGTGCGAGATACTCCCTCTGGACACCTTCGTGGCCAAAAATGCCTCATTGACTTCCATTAAAACCACATTTTTTAATCTCACTGCCATTACAGTATAAAACCATGGATTCTGTAATGTCAGCATTTCATTTTGAAGAATATTAGAGATATTTGACATTTTTACTGTATTCCACCAGATTCAACCATTTTTTGCCATTGTAGGCCAATGCATGAAATTCTTGTATTTTTACCTGTTATATTATGGAGCCATGTGACTACCAGGGGGCACCAAGAGTTTCTTTTGTGTGTGTGTGTGTGTGTGTCCTGTGTCCTCACAGTCATTCTAACCTTGTAGCCTCTTGTGAATGGACTGCACCTATATACAGCTTTTCTAGTTGTATTGACCAATCAAAGTGCTTTACACTACAAGCCACATTTACCCATTCACACGGTGCTATCCTCTACACATACAGTGCTTCAAGCTGCTGCATGCTCTCACACACCAATGTTACATAGGGGGCAATTTGGGGTTCAGGATCTGGCCAAAGGACACTTCAACACATGGACTGAAGAAGCCAGGAATTGAACCAGAGACTCCTCCAATTAGTGGACGACCCACTCTACCTCCTGAGCCACAGCAGCCCCACTGTAGGCCTGTAGCCTATTGTCTTTCATCTTATTTTGTAGTTTTCCCCTCTTATACCGTAACAGCAATTCTCTATTACATTTCTTAAGCATTTCTTAGTCTCCCTGTTAAAGTCACTACCACCAAGACCACAATCACATTTCTGATTACAAGAGGGATCACAAACTTGAGAAATCTAGGTAGCACCATACGTTCATGGTATTAGAGTGGCATGCAGATGGTGAAGTAGTGGGCCATTGCCATCCACACCACAGCTGTTTTTCCATCTTCCCAGTGTCCACGAACACTGAATATCAAGTGGATCAAAGTGTGAAATACGGTCACTTTTATTTTGGTGTTATTTCCATCATTCGTTTTTTCCTTGTGAACTAAAGACTACAGGTGAAGTCAATGGGTGAACCAGAAGTAAAATGAAACCATCAAAATTAAAAATGAAACATGAGAACTTTACTGGCATTAGAATGAGGCACTTTGCGAATAAGCTGGTAGCCTGTAAATTCAGATTAAGCTAAACGTAGCTAGTTAGTGTGATAAATAGGCTAGTGATATTATTTTAGCTGAGTGGTATTAAGTAATATTGTCGAAACTGTTGTCCCTACTCTACATTCCCTACCAAAATAAAGAGTGTCTATAAAGTCACCAACAGAGGTCCCCAACACTCACTGTGAAGGTGTAACATTTGCTGCATTTCAACCTAAGTTCCAGGTACTTTACTTCAGGGACTTAAAGGTTCCTGTGGCTCATTGTTGTCTGCGTTTCCACTGCGATCTAAAGTCCCGGGAAGATTATGCAAGATTATTACTTGACATTATATTATACACAGCACTTTGAGGATATAACATGGGACAAATTGCGTCCCGTGTTCATTCAATACAGGATGCAGCATTTTATTGTCATATCCTGTATTATAGGTGATGGGTGGCAACCCTAGCCACTCTGGTTGTTGTGGTCCTTTAACTTTTTTGTAGTGCTTTTTCAGTTTTTTTTACATTCTGCTGGACCTGTTTTACGGTGTTGAAAATGTTGAGTTTGCTTGGGGCTCACTCAGTCGCCCCCCCAAAAGTTCCTGAACCTTTGGAAAGTGCTATCCCCCGACTATGTGCATAGTTCCTCAAAGGGTTCCTGGGGCGGAAACGTGGCTATTGACATCATTACATGTATAGATGACTAATTCTAGAGTATGTAATACCAGCTGGTAAAAAAGGCTACTACCAAGTAAAAGGCCCAATATGGATACCTGTTGGGAGGTTGACATTAGGTTGACATTAAAAATAAAGTATTGTGAAAGCAACATTGCTGCTACCTCACTTGGCCTAATATGATACAGAGATTTTCAATGTTCCAATTTTATCAGAAAGGCAGCTGATTTTTTTATTCATTTTTAAAAGTTCAATGGGAGCTTAGGTTTCAGTTAATTAATTTATTAGTTTATTTTCTGAGACAAGACAAGACACATTGTATCAGGTTCCAATAACATGATACAGATGTGCATACAGAAGTTCTTAGCAACACCTGTCCCTGGTTAGGCTTTTATACTTTAAAAGGTCATAACATGTCACATATCATATCACTACATCACATTACAATCATTTTACATGTGTAGCATATGTGTATGTCCACAGATGTGTATGGTCTCTAATACATGACAGTATGTGTATGTACATAATATTGATGGTTATATGTGTCTGTGTGCATAGCTCGATAGATAGATAGATAGATAGATAGATAGATAGATAGATAGATAGATAGATAGATAGATAGATAGATAGATAGATAGTGTCAGGCAGGGACTCAAGGCAGGACTCAGATGCAGAGAATCTGAAAACAATAAGCTAGATGGATAGATAGATAGATAGATAAATAGATACTGTATTTATCCCCTAGGGGAAATTCATGTGTCCATTTTGAGTGCCACGGGGGCTACTGCCGGGATGAGTACATGATTTATTTCCAGTGTTCAAAAGTCACCCTGATCATATTCTGGTTTTGAGAAATGTCTTGATATAAAAGACTCTGATATAAAACAATGTCACATCCCTCCATCATGTATTATGTGGGAAATATCTCATATTCTGTGTTGTTTTTTTTTTTAATAAAACAAGAGGCAACATGTCTTCAAACGGGCATTTAAAGGGTTAAAATCCTGAAAACTAATAAAGATTTGGTAGGTTTGAGCAGAACTGAAGTGGTTTAAGAGATGTATGCAAAAAAAAGCAGAAAAAAATATTGATATATGATGATTTTATAGCATTTTCTTTGTGTGTCCTTTTTTGGACACGAGGAACCCCAGAGGGTACAAAATGTGTTACCAGTGTATGATAGACCTGTAACAGTAACTGACATTAGATTTTAAAAATATGTCAAAAAAGACACTTTCTTGCAGAAATCCATACCTTCAGCTGTAACAAGCCAAAATGATCAGCAAATCAAAAAAGAAAAGTGAAGAAAATGTCCAAAAAAGGACAGAGGGACCCCTGAGGGTTAATAAATCCCATGAACCGCTATTTAAATTACCACTATTATGTTTTTTTCTGTGCTAAATTTAACATTACTGGGGAGGAGAGCAACGCGACTAGAAGTGACAGCGAGAGAGGGCTAGTAGCTTCTCCTCTCCTCTGTCTTAGCGGAGACCGTCACAACTTCATTCACTCTTTTAACAAAACAAAAAAAAGCAACGAAAGAAGCAGTAAATGGACTTACATATTTAAGAACTAACTAAATGTAATTTAAGACCTAACATGCGGCTAATGTAAAGCTAGCAGAGCTTGGAGAGTTGGTTATCTGGTTGCTAGGCGTACGCACACACGCACACAGGTCAGGAGCTGCCGTTGCCATGGCAATGTGAAAATCTGCCCAGAATTTGGCTTCTACATGGCTTCAAACAACTGCAAATTATGAGAAAACCGTTACTTCTTTTCATAAACCGAAAAGACCGTGCCAGACACTGAAGCCAGAAGTTTCTACAGTCTATATTTTATTCAGATATTCCTTAAAATGAGTGAGTAAGCTCAGTGCGAAGACAGAGTGAGATTCTTTGAAAAAAAAAAGACGATTACATTAGGTGTCTGAGTGAGACAGGTATTGCTGCCGGACTCGGCACCCCCGTTTAAATTTTGGGCAGACCCTGCCTGTCAAAGTTACATTTTATGAATCCCAACAACTATGTCTATATTTTCAGAAAGAATTATTTGTCTCCTTTTTACGGTTTGGCCGCGAGTTCGAGTTAAAAATAAAAATAATGGTTATTTTTTACTGCTTCACGCACTCTAGCCAACTGACGCTGTCACTCTAACTTTGAAGAAAAAGTGATTTGCACTCCTCCTTTGAGTGCTCACAGTTTGAAAAGTTTACATGTTATGTAAAAACAGTTCCTGTCTTTTTGAGAGAGCAGAAGTTTTCCTCTGTTTTATAGTTTGAATCACATTTCTACGTGCAGGTATGAGAGAGCTGGGTGACTCAGAAAAAAGGTGCAATTTTATAAAAAAAAGGTGGGTTTCTAAGAAAATTCCAATGCATTCCTAATGCATTATTTGTTCCCAGTTTTTTGGGAATAACTTTGGGAAAAATTGGAATTTTAACACCAAAAGTCATAGCACCTCTTTCGGGATCAGGACGCACGTTTTGATGTATATATTACCAGGGTGTTCTCAAAGCTGCGGGACGAGTTACGCGCCAAAATTTGGCGGAAGAATAATAAACCCGAAAGAGAATATTAATAGATGCTCTCAGCTATTCTAGCTGTAGATGAGTGCCTCGGAGCTGAGCACCCGTGGCACTAATAAATAAACAACATTAATTAGATTAGTCCACTTCCTTTGGCTGAGGTTTTGTATAGCCTGATGGCAGTGGGAACAAAGGATCTCCTGAACCTCTCTGTTCTGCATGTTCATCATGTTATATAAATGGTTTGCAGACTTGCAATGATAAAAAAAAAAAAAAAAAACATTAAAACAAAATGAAAAAAAAAGATGGTTTATTTGTAGTAGCCTTTTACTTGGTAGTAGCCTTTTTTACCAGCTGGTATTACATACTGTTAGAATTAGAGGAATGCAGATTTAATTTAAAATGTAATTTTTGAATTATCATTATTATTATAATTACTATTATTTAAAACTATGTCAATGTTATAACCTTCACAGTGGGTGTTGGGGACCTCTGCTGGTGACTTTATAGATGTATTTGGGTACGGAATGTGGAGTAGGGACAACAGTTTCCACAATATTAATTATTACCACTCAACTAAAATTATATCACTAGCCTATTTATCACACTAGCTACGTTTAGCTTAATCTGAACCTAGAGGCTACCAGTTCATTAACAATTGCCTTGTTCTAATGGAAGTAAAGTTCTAACACACTTCACTTTCCCTTTTATTTTGGTGGTTTCATTTACTTCCTGTTCACCATCTCCATTGATTTCAATTACCTGTGGTCTTTAATTCACAAGGAAAAAAGGAATAATGGAAATGACACCAAACCAAAAAACTGTTCCACTCTATATTTAATGCTCATGGGCACTGGAAAAATGGCTAATTTTCTTGTTTTTTCGTTTTTGATTTAAAATGGAAAGAAAGAATGAAATGAGACCCTGATGATGATTAAAAGATAAGGTGTCTGTTTCTTTTATTTTGTGAATGCATGCTTCCATATTGAGGAGATACAAATATGATGATTGACCTCAGGTGTCCCTTCTCCTGCCTAACCCTTCTCACCCTCCTGGAAAGGAGAGTATCCTGCACCGATCTCATAATGGAGCATTTTCAATTTGGAGCATTTTCATTTACATTTTTGGTAGCTTCTGATAAATTTTTTGTTTTCCTCATGGAAACTAGATTCTTGATAATCATACATTATACATTATATTACATTTGTTTGTTGGTTAAAGGTTCTGTAAATGATCATCATTGCAACTAAATGTCGCTCTAGACCACCAGCATTTCAGACCAAAACAAATTCTGCAGTAAGTTAGCTAATGTTATCATGTCTACTGTAGCCGTCACTAACGAAAACAGACATGTAACATTATGTAGCCATCAAGTTACTTATAGTAAGTCTAGACCGGTATTGTCTCCACGGTCAGAAAGAAAAAGAAATTCAGCCTTGGACTGATGAGCTGGGACTGGCCGACCAGGATTTGAACTGATAGTCTTCAGTACAGTCCTCCTGTGCTCTGGTCTCATCTGTCTGAGGCCTTTTTAGGAGGAGGAATTTCTGGAAGGTCACTTTCACCTGAACGCTTCACTGAGCCACCACACCTGTGAGCAGAGCCTGTGTGTTTATAAACGTGGGTAGGACCAACAGTTTAACAGGTGGGACTCACATGCACTAACACACACATGCTGTCGGATACCAAAACAAAGACCAGAGAAACTCATATTACAACACACACAGAGGGGTGTGGCTTCGTTCTCTGCTCACAATGCCTTTACGCCACTATATCTTTACATAGAAAATAGTTGTTTGCTGCTGTAGTATTGTTTAAAATCTAGCTTACAGAACCTTTAAGAGTGGGACCCAGTGTGTATAAAGTGACAGCATGTCAGCGTCTTCAGGATGTGCTTTCTTATCTCTGTGGTTCTGACGCCGTAGATGATCGGGTTGAAGCAGCTTGGGAACAGCAGGTACATGGTGCTGAAGAAAACCTGACTAGCGGCAGGAAGACCAACTCTGATCCGGTAGGAAAGGAAAGCAGTAAGCGCCACAGTCAGGCTGATGCTGATGACCACAATGTGGGTGATGCAAGTATCAAGAGCTTTGATACCTGATCTGCCGGACTTCAGCACAGACCTGAATATCACCACATAAGAGGCAGCGATGAAGATGAAGTCGGCCACAGGGATGAGGAACACAGCCAGTAACCCCACCAGGTTGTTAATGGTGGTGCTTCCACAGGCCAGCTCCACCAAGGCCATGTGCTCACAGAAACAGTGATTTATCACATTAGAAGCACAGAAGGACAAGGGCCCTGCAAGACTCACAAACGCTGTGATTATGAGGATGTTTCTGATCACAGGTGGGATCATAAACCTGAGAAACCTCTGTAGTGCCATGCCTTCATGGTAGTAGAGTGGCGTGCAGATGGCGAAGTAGCGGTCCAATGCCATCCACGCCAGTAAAGTGCACTGAAAAGTTCCAACAAAGTGAATGAAGTGCATCTGAACCAGGCAGCCAATCAGAGAGATTCCCCTCCAGTCAAACAGGAAGTTCAGCAGCATGTTGGGGACGAAGAATAGAGGGAGGCTCAGGTCCACGCACGCCATGCCGGCGATGAGGATGTACATCGGGGAGTGGAGGCTTCTCTGTGAGATGATGATGTACAGCAGCAGGGAGTTGGCCGACAGCGACACAATGAACATGATGGAGAACGGGATGAAGAGGACGGGCCTCAGAGCTCCCAGTTCACTGAAGCCATCGAGGATGAAATGTTTGTGTGAGGAGACGTTGTCCATCCTCCTCTTCTCCTACAACCTCCTCGTCCAGGGTTTCAGTTCAATCAGCCTGAGAACAGAGACACATTCATCTGTGAAGTCAGTTCAGTTATCCACAGCTGCAGAATATGTCTTTGTAACCTGCTTTCCATTTGCACACAACCAATAAAGAAATGGAGACCCACACTACGTTCATCTTTCATTGTTACAACACAATCTGAAATCTCACTTCTTCAAGCACACAGTCTGTAATCCAGATATAAATACACACATAATATTTATGGTAGTGAACTGCTCTGTGAGGACACCTGTGCTGTGACATTTAGCATCAATCAAATGTAAAATGTAACTTTTATTTGATGTGTCACACACACAGCTGGAGACACAGATACACACGCAGCTCTCTATCTCTCCTCACAGGACTCAGTGATGGCTGCTAACACTAACATTGATACCTCTGTGACATCTGACATTCAAAGATCATCTGTGAACATTTGTGCTGTGCGTTATTTCAGAGAAGGAACTAATTTAAGTAAATTTACTCCAGTAATGTTCAGTGTTGCAGTACTTGAACTTTACTTGAGTATTTAAATTTGATGTGACTGCCTGCTTCTATACCACTATAATTATAGATCAGTAGTCACTTGGAAGTTTGAGATCTTACATACAAAATCTATAATTATCTTATAAAATATATGTTTGTACCCTACAGTAGATAAAGTAGCTCAACATTAAAATGCTGCTCACAGATTAATTCATCAATGATGATGGAAGCTGGACACCTACTGAACATGTAAATTGATTAATGATGCTGTTAGTCTGTGTAGTGTTTGGAAACACAACAGGAACACATGACGGTATTGTCTGTGATCAGTATGTGTGTCCTTTGATCTGCAGTCAAAAATATTAATGGTTTAAATATCTCTGTCATGAGTTTATAATCATATTAAAAAAATCTTCTCGTCATTTAAACTTATTACACTATTACATACTGTTATGCACTTTATTTTATTTACATTATTACACTGTACCACAGAGTTTCTCCATATAGTGTTATTATTTCTGGTCCAGCAGCCGACAACACTTAAACGTGTCAGTCCAGTTTGTTCTTGAAAGCAGTTGTTAACATCTGTATATTTATTCTTTTTAAATCTGTCACTGACATTTGGACATTAAATTGTTACTGACATCTAAAAATCTCTAACTGTAAACCCAGTTTAGCCTGGTTTTTAAACTCAAAGAGTAAATGTCATATATATATATATATATACATATATATATATATATATATATATATATATATATACACACATATATATAAATATACTAAACCTCAGCACACAGAGCACAGAAAGCTCATCTCTCCTCAGATTGCTTGGTTTCACCTTGAACAAACAACTGAAAATGTGAAATTAATTTATTTTCAACCAAGATTTGTTTTTTTTAAATAATTCAAAGTCAGAAGAAAAATGACAGATACGAGCAGATCACGGCCCTAGAATCAAGATGTATGACAACGACTCTAGATCATATCAAAGTGAAAAATCCTGCCTCCACCATCATACTGTTTGTTTCAGTAGTTTGAAGATAAGGAGATTTCAGGACTCAGACATGAGATCTCTGTAGAAGAGAATCAGCAGGCCTGACTTGTTGTTGGTGTTCATACCTGAACAGGTCCAGCCTGCATAGTCACGAGATCAGCCGCTGACTCTCCTCAACCCACCTGTCCCTGCTGAACTACTGACATGGCACTTTAATACCCTCTGTCTGCTGCTGTCATTGGCTTCGGAGACAAAATCAGACTGGAAATCCCACAGAGCACCAGGGTCATGAACCGAAGAAGAAACTTAGTAAAACAAATTAAAAGCTCCTGATCAGGGCGTCGAGTGGCGCAGTGGGTTTAGCAGGCGCCCCATGTGCAGAGGCTACAGTCGGCCCTGGTTCGAATCCCGCATCGGACGGCCCTTTACTGCATATCATTCTGTCTCTCTCTCTACTGTACTGTTAAATAAAGGCATAAAAGGCCCAAAAAATATACTTTAAAAAAAAGTTTTTGATCAGTCAGGAAAGAGAGACAGATGTCAGATGACAGATCTGAATGATTGATCAGTAAAGTTGTTGCTAATTTGTGCAGATTTGTAATTTCTTCCCTAAAGCTGACAATTAATTCCCTACATGTATTCAGTTTCTCTGATTGGCTGCAGCACGTCAACATGTTGTCAGTGTGACGAACTGAAAATCCAACAGAGCAGCAGCATCACACAGAAACACACAATCAGAAACAAGGGATGGAAAACTGTTTTTTTAATTCAAACACTTTACACACACGCTTATTTCTTCTACTGAGAGTCTAGGAGACGCAGATTTGATGATTGGCCTTAGGTGTTCCCTCTCCTGCCTGACCCCTCTCACCCTCCTGAAAAGGAGAGTATCCAGCACCGATCTCATAATTGAGCATTTTTAATTTGGATCATTTTCTTTTTAGTTTTTGGTCACTTCTGATAAATTTTTTGTTTTTCCTCATGGAAACTGGATCTTTTTAATCAAGATATTTAACCTGATATTTCATTTGTTTGTTTCTTAAAGGTTCTGTAAATGTCTGTCACTGAAACTAGATGTCGCTGTAAACCACCTGCATCTCAGACCAAAACAAATACTTTGTTGGCCACAACCCTTCTCCCTGATGAAGCCCAGTGAAAGTTTCACTAAACACTCAACAAGAGCTCAACTGAATAAAGTTACCTCACCACAACCATTAACCCACGCTAGCGTTGTTGTAATATGCTACAGCAATGCTGACAGCTAGGGAGCTAGTGAGAGCAACATTTGCCGAACATATAATGGGTGACAGGAGGTTAGCTAACGTTATCATGTCTACTGTAGCTGTCACTTATGAAAACAGACATGTAACATTATGTACCATCAGTACATAAACTGGACCAGTAAACCGGATCAGTACTGTCTCCACAATTGGACTGGGAAAGAAATTCAGCCTTGCACTGATCCACTGGGACTGGCTGCATGAATGACACTGATGGAGCCAGTAAAAACTTAAAAAATGTTATGGATATTTTGATAGTCCACTGCTCCAAAGCCATTACTCCACTATATCTTTACCAAGCGGTAACCTCTGAGACAGAAGAATGAAGCCAACACAGAAGTACTGAAAACTGCAGTTCCTCTAACGACCATGAGAGTCTGGCTCAAACAGTAAGTCATCCCCATAGACTCCCATGTTAAAATGTTTTACAGAAATAAACATTTTTACATGCGCCAGGAGCGCTTCCACATAAAGGCTATAACTCAGGGCAGTCAAGGAGCCTGGACAAGATGGGAGGCTCCTGTGCAGAGACGCATCAGCTGGGCAGACATCTGGAGGACTCCGCAAGGCAGGCTGAGTTTCCTGATCAGAGCAGTGTACGACACCCTCCCATGTCCCCGGAACCTTACTCAGTGGTTCGGGAGTGAGGTAGGCTGTCCGCTGTGCAGTACCTCCAAGGCTAGCCTCCAGCACATTCTGGCAGGATGCAAGGTGGCGTTGGCCCAGGGGCGCTTTAGATGGCGCCATGACCAGGTGCTAGCCAAGTTGGCAGAGCTCCTGGGGTGGCAGCGAACCGCACCCAGGAAACAACAAGACCTGCGCTAGCTGCTTTTGTTAAACCAGGCGAGATGCGCAGAGCACCTACACAGGAAATTACCATCCTGGGATCAGGTAAGGAGTGGCAAATGTTGGTAGACCTAAGAAGACAGCTGGTGTTCCCGAGAGAGATCGTAACAACTACTCTAAGACCAGACATTGTCATGTGGTCTGCAGTGGAGAGAGCAGTCCACATGATCGAACTCACCATCCCTTGGGAAGAGGGCATGACAGCAGCCCACGAGAGGAAACACCTCAAGTATTCTGAGCTGGCAGCAGAGTGCCAAGAGACTGGCTGGAGAGCCAGGGTACATCCTGTGGAGGTGGGAAGCAGGGGCTTTGTTGGCAAGGCGGCAGTCCAACTGCTCCGCAGAGCTGGGTTGACGGGGTCAAGCTTGCGGAAGGCGGTGAAAGAGTTGGGAGAAGAGGCCGAGAAAGGCGAGCTACTGGCTGTGGCTTCGGAGGAAGGAAAGTGGATGGGGGCTAACACCCCATTAAGGGCAGTTGCAGGGAGTGGCGGGGAGACGTCCCCATACGCCACTGCCCCCCCGCCGGGAGATGTACTGGCATAGGGGGCGAAACATCCGTGAACGGCGGCTTCCAGCTGATGACCCTGCAGCTGCCCGCACTGGCACCGGAGGAGGTGCGACAGGCCGGAAGGCCGAAGCAGGGACCAACATCTGACCTGTGCAATGACCTTACAGCCTGGTGCAAAAACAGTTTTGGTCTCTAGAGCATTTCCTCCTTCATGACAACTGTTTATATGACTCATCTGTTTACATTTTATTAAGGATTAAATTTACGTAGAATTGAGGGCGTGGCCTCTTTGAGTGACAGGTGGGTGAGCGTATGCTTGCCACAACCTGTCTGTGGTCGTCTCCGCTCCCCTCCTCTTTGTTCATTTTTGGATAAGTTTGGGATTAGCTTGGAGTTAGGGCGGAGTCAGGCACTACTAAGATGGCAACAGTGGAGCATTTTTACGTTCTATGAACTTTACACAGAAAATAGTTGTTTGCTGCTGTAGTATTGTTTAAAATTTCCCTTACAAAACCTTTAACAGGAGGGACTCACATGCACTAACATACACGTGCTGTTGGAACCAAAACAAAGACCAGAGAAACTCATATTACAACACACACAGAGGGGTGTGGCTTCGTTCTCTGCTCACAATGCCTTTACGCCACTATATCTTTACATAGAAAATAGTTGTTTGCTGCTGTAGTATTGTTTAAAATCTAGCTTACAGAACCTTTAAGAGTGGGACACAGTGTGTATAAAGTGACAGCATGTCAGCGTCTTCAGGATGTGCTTTCTTATCTCTGTGGTTCTGACGCCGTAGATGATCGGGTTGAAGCAGCTTGGGAACAGCAGGTACATGGTGCTGAAGAAAACCCGACTGGCGGCAGGAAGACCAACTCTGATCCGGTAGGAAAGGAAAGCAGTAAGCGCCACAGTCAGGCTGATGCTGATGACCACAATGTGGGTGATGCAAGTATCAAGAGCTTTGAAACCTGATCTGCCGGACTTCAGCACAGACCTGAATATCACCACATAAGAGGCAGTGATGAAGATGAAGTCGGCCACAGGGATGAGGAACACAGCCAGTAACCCCACAAGGTTGTTAATGGTGGTGCTTCCACAGGCCAGCTCCACCAAGGCCATGTGCTCACAGAAACAGTGATTTATCACATTAGAAGCACAGAAGGACAAGGGCCCTGCAAGACTCACAAACGCTGTGATTATGAGGATGTTTCTGATCACAGGTGGGATCATAAACCTGAGAAACCTCTGTAGCGCCATGCGTTCATGGTAGTAGAGTGGTGTGCAGATGGCGAAGTAGCGGTCCAATGCCATCCACACCAGTAACGTGGACTGAAAAGTTCCAACAAAGTGAATGAAGTGCATTTGAACCAGGCAGCCAATCAGAGAGATTCCCCTCCAGTCAAACAGGAAGTTCAGCAGCATGTTGGGGACGAAGAACAGAGGGAGGCTCAGGTCCACGCACGCCATGCCGGCGATGAGGACGTACATCGGGGAGTGGAGGCTTCTCTGTGAGATGATGATGTACAGCAGCAGGGAGTTGGCCGACAGCGACACGGTGAACATGATGGAGAACGGGATGAAGAGGACGGGCCTCAGAGCTCCCAGTTCACTGAAGCCATCGAGGATGAAATGTTTGTGTGAGGAGACGTTGTCCATCCTCCTCTTCTCCTACAACCTCCTCGTCCAGGGTTTCAGTTCAATCAGCCTGAGAACAGAGACACATTCATCTGTGAAGTCAGTTCAGTTATCCACAGCTGCAGAATATGTCTTTGTAACCTGCTTTCCATTTGCACACAACCAATAAAGAAATGGAGACCCACACTACGTTCATCTTTCATTGTTACAACACAATCTGAAATCTCACTTCTTCAAGCACACAGTCTGTAATCCAGATATAAATACACACATAATATTTATGGTAGTGAACTGCTCTGTGAGGACACCTGTGCTGTGACATTTAGCATCAATCAAATGTAAAATGTAACTTTTAGTTGATGTGTCACACACACAGCTGGAGACACAGATACACACGCAGCTCTCTATCTCTCCTCACAGGACTCAGTGATGGCTGCTAACACTAACATTGATACCTCTGTGACATCTGACATTCAAAGATCATCTGTGAACATTTGTGCTGTGTGTTATTTCAGAGAAGGAACTAATTTAAGTAAATTTAGAAGTTTGATACAAAATAACTTTGGTAGTGGTGATCTGTCCTCACCACCACATTCACACCAGAGCCTGCCACCACAGGTATATGCTCATGCCAGAATACAGTTAAATTTAATTTATTAAGTAAGATTTAATTAAATACGTCAAAATCATTTTTTTTGTTTTTTGCCTCATAATCTGTTTGAGTCTCTTTTCTGTGTCAGTTCAGATGACAACATGCCGTTTATGTGGCTTTACAAATTAGACTTGATTTTTACAATATGGAAAAACACAGTGACAATTCTGAGTGAAGAGATTACAAAAATATGAAGTTAGATGAACAATATGAGCTCAACTGGTTCATGTGTGACAGTCCAGTGGGAAAACAAAATGTTGAAATCAGATAATGATTACATAAATGTGATGATTTTTCATGCATAATCTTTTTTTATCTGTAGGTTACTTTGGCACAACGACAGACATGTAGCTGATTGGTCATTTAATTGTTAATTTTTCATTTGTTTATTAATCACACTGAGTATTTTTTCCATTTTTTAGCACAGATAAACTGATTTTCTTCTTTTTCTTGGTCAATAAGTGCAATGAATTATCTCATTTTGTTGTAAGATCTCCTCTGTCATTTCTAGAACATGTCAAGAAAAAGAGATTTTCAGACTGTGTTGTTTGGATCATTAAACAGTAGACAGCTACAAAAAAAATCTCAACCCCCACCTGATGTTACTAAAAACTTTCACTCACATTTGTCATGAATTAAGATTTTCTGCAGTATTTGCAAGTTGTTGTAGGGTTCAAAGGTCAGCTGCGACCACTACTGATCAAACTACCTGTCCCTATAGTTCATCATACATCAGTCATAACACATCAGCATTAGTAGGAAGAATATCAGCAAAATGAGAACAACACATTCTGTACATGTTCAACAGAATCTACTGTGATAACACAAGACCCAAACTCCTGATGTAATTATATAATTATACTTTATATAATTATAACATAATTATATATTTTATATAATTATATAAAAGAATGATTATCTTGTCACTTCAGGCTCATCAGTGTCTTCTGGTGATGCTGCCTGTTTTTTTGGGGACCACAGTCTTTAACAGTTAACCAAACACCTTCCCCTGTTCCTCTTCCACCTCCCTCAAGCAGCATTAAAGAAGAGTTTCCCCTCATTTGAACTGGGGGGTTCTACAGATAAAGAAGGATAAAGGGTGTGCAGGCTGTAAAGGCCGCGGTGGAAAATGTGTGATTTCCAGCTGTATAAATAAAGTTGACTTCACTTGACAACAGACATTGAGAAGCCATGCCTACCAAACACTCAGTATTTCTTCTGACTTCTCAACAGCAAACATCTGCCAAAAGAAAATTAATACATCAACTCCATGAAACATTTTCACATACAAGGCTCACAAAGAGCAGAGGAGCCTGATCTTTCTTGAAAGACAGAACTTTAACACACTTAAACACACAAGGATTAATCAACAGATTCAGACAGTGGAGTGAAATCATTGAACAGTGCTGCTAGTGAACAGTAAGACAGGTCTCAGCTGCTTTTACTTGTTGGTGTGTGGAGTTTGTCCCCTCTGCAGGTTGATGAGATCAGCCGCTGACTCTCCTTCACCCACCTGTCCCTGCTGAACCACTGACTTAGCACTTTCATACCCTCTGTCTGCTGCTGTCATTGGCTGTAGAGACAAAATCCCACAGAGCACAAGAGTCATGAAGCAAAGAAGAAGAATACTGAATGTAGTTGTTGCTAAATTGTGTGAACAGATTTGCAATTTGTTGCCTCAAACTGGCATGTCCCACCGGGAGGAGACCTCGAGGTCGACCAAGGACACGCTGGATTATATCTCTCGGCTGGCCTTGGAACGCCTCGGGATTCTCCCGGAGGAACTGGTGGAAGTGGCTGGGGAGAGGGCCGTCTGGACCTCTCTGTTGAGGCTTCTGCCCCCGCGACCCGGATCCGGATAAGCGGGAGAAGACGAGACGAGACGAGACGAGATTTACGAAGTCAAGAGTACAGAGACTTGTCCTTTGCAAGATACAATAGGAAGGTAATTTCACCAGCTTTCACCAGTGCTGTCTCTGTTTTATGATGCATCTAAATCCTGACTGAAAAAAATAGTTGTTCTGTCACATAACAATTTGGAAGGTTGGATATAGGTATATTGTTGGCTAACACACCTAAATCAAGAGTTAGCTTCATGAGAGGAGGTTTAATTACAGCTACTTCAAAGGTTCTGGTTCATAACCAGTTAATGAAGACAGACTGATCACATCTACTGAGAAGTGGCAACTAAGGGTAAAACCTCGTGAGCCTAGTTGGGATCAAAGAGACAGGTTGATGGTTTAGATTTGTGGTCACAAATACCAGTCGGGGTCCGGAACAAGATGCCGTCCTATCCTAATAATAATAATTATTAAAAGTACATCAAAACAAAGAGCTTTTGAAAAATGTGCATTTTAAAATGATGTGTTATCGCTCATCGTCACAATACACCAAACCACTCCTCATCACTACTTAACCAGTACATGTTAGATTGAAGGATATCAGGAGACTGATTAATCCCAGTCATAAGGTATACTCATATTATTCACCTTGCCATAAATCATACTACTGCATAGATTTCCTTTTGGTTAACAACTCTATCACTCATAAGATAACTGATCCAGCCATCCATAGCATCATTATCGCTGACCATGCTCCCATAAGCATTACCCTCTTAACAGAACACCAACCTCCCCCTCCTCCTAATTCCTCAGTTACTGAATGGGCATCTTTCATCAAAATCAATAACATTCTTAAATATAGATAAATATGTAGCAGCATATGTGTCATCCAGTAAGTGAAAGAGAAAAAAAATGCAGCACAGAAATGTTGACGATATGTTTGAAGTCATTCGGAAACAGAAATGACAGAGTTTGTCCAGCAAAGGGCACTGACAGTTTTATCTTTACACTGTAAAATGTCCCAAATAGCAGAGGTCACAATCATGGAAACCTGCAGTGGGGAGCTTTCATCTCCCCTCTCTGGCAGTGAGAGGAATTACACAAACAGTGTGGAATACAGAGAAATTTGAGCATCACAATTCCAGGATAAAAATTCATTATTTAGGTAGAATAAACGTAATAGCTACATAGCCAACTCCAAACGTTTTACAAATACCAACCTGTCCAAAAGTAGTAAGGAGACACCCATACCTGCTTTCAGTCTCTTCTCTTCTGTCATCCTGTCCAACAAGGAAAAGTCACACTGATGTGTCTGTCCTTCTTCAGACTGTAATCCTTCCTCTGAACACCGAGTTTCTTTCTTATCTGGAGGATTAGAAACTTTTCTTGGACACTGTCCCGCCATAGGCTGCACCATGTGACTGCTCTGTTTCCATTGCAATGGTTACGCCTTCTGACATCATGTTCTGTTGTCTGTATATAAACATATCTGGAGGCTCAACACAAGCATAGCACAAGCATAGACAGCTGCATAATGTTTCCGGTACTATTATTGTGTAGGTTCGTACCTGTGTATTTCACCTAGGAACCTTCAGCATGTTGTACTGTTGCACAGGGGGACACGACAGAACGCTTTCCTCAGCTCTGGCAAACTGGTTGCTTGACATAAAACTTGTCACTCCCATTGTGCAGCACAAGAAAGTCAGGAAAGTGTCCACAGACAGGAAGTTTAAAACTCTGGTATGCAGAGATTTACCTGGAGCTGAGAGTGTTAAACAGGACTAAGTGAAAGAATGAAACGGATGTTCATTTATTTTTAAAAGTCCTGTACTCCAGCTTTAATAACCCACTGTAGGGGAGCCTTATCAAAATGTTTATGTTGAAAACATGGATCCTGATGATATATCTTATTTGTAATCATTGTCACAACTGTAAGGGTTTGAGGGGTAAGGCTGGACCCAAATGCAGCCAACACATGGGAGACAGTGCAGACAGGTTTATTTAACAAAAGAACTTATATCACAAGCACAGGGAACCATAGGGGATGACAACAGGAGAACATGAACAGGTAACATGAACAGACCAAAAACAAACCAGACATGAACAGACTACGTGAACAGATTGAGGATTAAACAGCCATGAACAGATCGAGGACAAACCCAGAGATCAACAGAAGAACCGACACAGACAAAGGGAAGCACAAAGACTATATAGACAAGGGAGGCGAGGGTGATTGAACACAGGTGAAACACATTATGGCGGGGCAGACAATCACCACACAGAAACAGGACCAAGACAGGAAGCAAAAACACTGACACACAAAGAAACCAAATTACAAAATAAAACAGGAAGTGAGAAAAGTCCAAACAAAACTAACAAAACGTGTCTGCCATAGCAAACCATGACAATCATTACAATTTCCATTATGAATATTTGTATTGGCATTGAATAATCAAGGATCCAAACTCTAATTTTGTGTGTTGGAGGTTAATGAGGTCCTCCTCATCAAAGAGTCAAAGTTTCTCTTTGAGCCTGTTTGGGAGCCTGTTAGTCACTGTACTTGATGTAAACATATTTATGTTAGTAATTTCATTAAACAGGAGGCCTTTGTGTCTTTGTGCTGAACTGTGTAGAAATCTCTGAATTAATGTGGGACCTGGCCACCCCGGGAGCACATTACTTCATTCTTTAAGGGTAATGCATGACTGTTTTCATAGAAGTTAAACATGTAAACTGAGCCACAGTGTGATGTATGGTGGACAGAGAGGGTCAGTGTAAACTGATGTGTGATTACATCATTGTTACTGCATTATTTGTAAGTAATGAGCCCCAGTGGAGCTCCTCTCTTCATCGGCTTCATCAACAGCAGCTATTTCCATCTGTAACAACACGAGGCCGGACCCCAGAGCCCGGAGTCTGTGTGGACACTTGGACGCTCTGGAGGCAGTAAGGCCTTTGCTCCTGTGTAGTGACACCACAGGAAGAAGGGTAATGTGTTATTTTAAGCTGCAGTTGCTACAGCGACCACACAAACACAAACTCAGAGATGTTGGTTTAGAAAACCGCAGTGTAAAAACTTAACACATAGGAAACTCAGTAATTTGAATTAATTCATCAATTGTATTCAATTAAGTACAAATGATTTTCTAAATCCTCAGTTTTTCCTTGGGTTGAGTTCATTTCAATAAAACTCACCTTACTGATAAACAAACTATCACAGGCAATATTTAGTCACTTTTGTGGTTTGTCAGTCATATTATTGTTATTGGATTATCTGGTTCAGTTTTCTTTCAACAGAGAAGATTTGTGCAGCTGTCTGGCAGAATAAACTAAGAAATATGGCTAATTTACAGGATTTAATTCAGTTCTATTTCATGTTTGGGTTTAGACATGGAGAGATTCTGCAATCATGAACAAGGTGGATGAGGGTGTGATAAGTATGTGCACACTAAGAAGGATTTTAAAATACATGGGGCTGTACAGGCGGAAGAATGAGTCCAACCTGCTGGAGGTAGCATCATTCCTTATTGATCAGCTGGAGGGCCACGGACGGCTCCATGGACACAAGCCACCATCTGAACTGCATCCACGCTGGATATGTTTTCACCCAAAGGATAATGAGACATGTGGACTCATATGACAAACTAAAACCATCTGGTATATGTATTAATGGAGCGATTGATGGTTTTTCAAGATTCATTGTGTGGCTTCATTCCTATTCGACAAACAGCAACCCCAAGGTCATCGCTGGTGACGACAGTTTCAGTAGCTTGCTCACTTTCCTTGTGTGTCTCAGCTGTGTGTTGTGAGTCATTTGTGTCTCAAATCTTTCAAATTTACATTTTCCATTTGGGAAGAAAAGGGCTTTAGCATACTGTTATATGTCAGTTTCTTTGGATTCTTTGGGTGCATCAATTGTCCTTGCTCCTTTGTGTTTCCTCATATGTTTACCTTCACGAATCCACCCCAACTAATCTTTTCTAGTTTTTTTTCAGCCATTTTGATGTGTTTTGCATAAGATCTTTTCCGCTTTGGTCTCATGATCATTCCCATTGATGCCCATCTTATTTAGTTTTTTACGCAGTGAATGTTTTTTTGATTGTTTTGCAGTTGTACCTTTATTTTCCCAACAGAAGCGTCTTCCTGCTATCTGATCTCCATATATTGGGATGTAGCCAGCAAGAGTGTCATCATCCATCAAGTCACTGAGTGAGGAATCAATCTGTAAAGAAAAAAGTCATTATTACGACTCAACGAAACTGATAACACCTGAAAACACCCGCGACATACTTCTACCACACGTGTACTCACGCGCCTCATCAGTCACTGAGTCGCTAAAACTGGTAAGGATGGGAACAATAATAAAACGCTTTACGAATGTTTAGGAAGTGAGAGCATCATGGTCACGCCCCACTCAGTCTCACAACAACCAGTTGAAGTTTAAGTTCATCGCTTATTTTACTTGTTTTCCCTGTTGTTGCAATAAACATTATGAAACTTGCTTTGTTTTCCTTAACATGAGAAGGTAGCCTACCAGAGTGCATTCTGGGGCTGGCTACCGCGGTGAAGTTAGTTTTAGAGTAGATTCGACAACCATTCACTCCGGATCCTACCACATTTCACCTGGTGTTGATGGTAAGCTGCTTCTCCACTGGTCCAAAAACCTGCAAAGACCCTCTAATATCGGGCTTTTGTCAGCAATGGAAAAGGGTACAATTGGCATTCACCTCACCTGCCCAGCAGGGTGCTGTTCAACAAGACACACGGCAACTACACCGCGCTCAGGGAAGACAGAGTGAGCTTGACCCTGAGATAAGTTTCAGAAAAAAACAGTTACTGATCTAAGTGTTTCACACTGATACTGACCGCTCCAACTGGTGGCCGAGAGTCTGCTCGGCGGCTAACAGCTCACTCTCTCTCCCTTGTATCTGTATGTGTGCTCTGTGACAGTCAGTTGTGTGTAGCCTCAGTCCCAACAGAAAGGCAAACTCAGCTGGCAGTGTAAGGTATTAGTAAGTAAGTATCCGTGGTTAAAAATATCCAACCTGAAGTAACTTAACTGCAGATGGCTGGCTGGCTCACTAGCTAAATTAGCTGACTCATGACAGCAACGAAGTTGGACGGCCCTTACAAGCAAGGTAATGCATGTTTTACAATGAATGGGCAACAGAAACTAAACTTCCATGTTCTTGTTCCATGCATGAATTCACAACAGCGGGGTGTCTGTGTTTTGAACCATAGTGATACCTGTTCATTGTAAAAGGATGCAAGTTCACCTCTAGTTGTGAATTTGCGTCCATTTCAAGTGATTTTGGGATTTTCTGAGTTTTGTTTATCAGTTTTGTATCAAGCATTTGTAAGTCAGTTTGCTTTCATTACGTTTCAGGTTTTTCCTTTAACAAGTCACCATCTTCTATCATGGCAATAAAGGAAACCATTCATATTATTTATGAAAGCAGGTATGTAACGATTAGTAGAGGAACTAATGCCTTCAAAAGCTGCAATATCTCCACCCGAGGTAGAACAAAGTGCAACTATGTTTTTCATATGTGTCGTTTATGAAATCAATGGTTGTATAAAAATATTTTAATGCGAAGGTAGTTTATTTAGATGATATTTGGATCCTCCCCAAAACTGAAAATAATGAACATTTTGGATTCTACAAAAGGGGTCTGCAGCGTCTGCAATTTCATATATATCTCTAGGAATAATGGTCAGATATGCAAAGGGAAAGAACGATCATAGTTGTGGTAAAAGGAAGCAACTGTAGCCAGGTTTCCATTGCAGTTTTGCACAAAATAGAAACAATTTTTTTTTTTTAAGTCGACACGACACAATTATGAACGGTCTGTGTTTCCATTGAATGATGTTATGCAAATAAAGCTGCAATCGCAACATCATTCCAATGAAAGTCTGCTTCCTCCTTGGAAATTGCTCCCTAAACAAGACTGGAATGCAAAGACAGTGTTTCCATTTCAATTTTGCGAAATATTGCTTTCTCCAAGAGTCTGAAAAATCACGTCATGCGAGCTTATACATCTTTTTCCAACATTTTTGAGTTTTATTCGAAATTCACGTGTTTCCTTTCTCATTTTTAACTTTGCATTTTCAAATTACACATTAAGCAGATTAAAGGAAACACACCTACTGACTGTTGGTTTGAAACAGGAAACAGACAGCAGTGTCCTCTCAGCCTTTCACCACCACAACCTCCTGATTCGGACTCTGTCACTCTATAGCATAGCCTCATAGCTACAACTAAACCATCACTATTAATCAAACAGCAAAATTAAAATGTTTACATACTATAGATCTCGTATTTTAATCTGTATTTCTCATATCAGATTATCATTGTTTTTATTATATCCTCTATTATATTTATTCTGTCATTTTGATATGGATTATCACAAAACAGCATCTTTAGATTTTCTCATGCATTGCATTTAGGCACAATGGTTATGGGTAACATACTGAAGTACACTTTGTATGGTTTATCAACTTTGATAAATTTGTTCTGTGTGATGCTACATTTCCCTGAAATGGATAAAATGTTTAATCTTATGTTAATTCATTCAACAATAATAATAATAATCCAATAACCTACACTAACACTATTTTGCATTGAGAGTACTTTTGATTAGAGTTTGATCAGAGTTGTTGGTGCTGATGAGAAGGATGAGCAGTTTCATACATCTACATATGCACTTCAGTATAGTAATGTAGGGATCAGGAATACCTGTAGGCCCATGTAGTTGGATAATCTTTTGATATGCGCCTCTAACTCTCTCTCAACCTGTAGTATTATTATCCTCTGAGATTATTTCATTTTGATTAGAGTCAAAGCAGCTAACTTTTGCCATTGAGATACTGTCTTAGTTACTTGTGTGACATATGCTGCTCGGTCATTACAAATAAGAAAATACAACATCTTTATTGAGAGGTAATTCAAATATTACAACAGCACAAGAAGCAGGCTGAAGATGCAGGAACATTCAAAAACATTTCAGATTAAGTAATTGATGAATGCACAAAATTGAAATTGAAGAAATTACATTCAGTTTTTCTACACATTGATATAATTATTTTTGTGACATGATATTATCCTCAGCCAAATACAGTACATGATTTGTATATTTTAAAAATATCTGTGTAGAAATAAGCAGTTATAAAAGGTCTTGTTGAGGTAGTGTAGAGTAGCATCCAGTGATGTGTAATGTCATTTTATGTAATTTATAAAATATAAGATATACAGAAAACATAAATAAATACTTATAATGGTAATTTCATATAAAATACATTCACGTTTCTTAGTTTGACAGAAAATGTAGCACAGTTTCTAAAACTGTAAAGTTTAACCATCAGTAATGGGGATGTTATGTTACTATAGTTACAGAGGCAAACAGGTTTGATAGTTCAGTTAATTTATTTTATTTTTTACATTATATCAAAATGCACAGACCTGCATTAGAATACTTAAAGGTCTGATCAAATTAAAGCCAATAAATAAATCTGTTAGATAGATTTATATTAATCGCCTACATTTGACATCAGATTTCTACCTATGACACGGATTTTGGACAGATTAAGTCCATACATTACAGGGTTGAAGAGCGGCTGGCATGTGAGCCAGTACAACGATAAGAATATACGCAGCATACTGGGGACACTCTTCATATTAAACCTGCTCTGTATTAATTCAAAACTAGCCCCAACAGAAAAGTTGAATATGGAAGCAAGGTGAGGTGTGCAGGTGCTGACAGCTTTTTGTCTGGTCTGTTTAGAACCGGAAAAACAAACATTAAGAATCTTCATGTATGTGAACATGATAAAAATGAACGCACCAAAGATTGTACCAAAAGAGGCAATGAGCCCATAAATATTTGTTACTTGAGCATCTGAGCATGCAAGTTTAACAATAGAGTGGCCATCACAGTAAACTTTGTAAATGGTGTTTCCACACAGCTGTGAATGCGCATTCCAATATATTATGACAATACATGCAAGCAAAGGATATAACCATGTTACAGCAATTAGTGTGGCGATCTTGTTAAATGTCATTCGTGCGTTATAATGTAGAGGACAACAGATAGCGAGGTATCTGTCATAAGACATGATGGCTAAGTTTAAATATTCTACAGCTCCATAGGTGTGTACACAATAAATCTGCAGCAAACAAACTGAAGCAGAAACAGTGTGAATGTCAGAGAGGATCTGAACCAGCAGGAATGGAAACAACCCTGTGCTACCATACAGTTCATTTACAAACAGGCTGCACAGAAACAGGTACATGGGTTCATGTAAGCTTCTGTTCAGACAGATCACCACAATCAGCACAACATTTAAACCAACAATAAAAATGTATAAAAACAGGACAATCATGAAATACAAGTACTTCAAATTTCCAGTGTCAAAATAGGCAGCAAGTGTGAAATATGAAACCTGTGAAGAGTTCATCATGGACATCTGGCTCACAAGTTTGCATTGGGGGATTTTGGTAGATTTGTAGAAATCAAACTAATATAAGTGTCAAATTTACACTTTTTTAGACCCACTGCATTAACACACACACAGTATTATGTCTTCTTACAGTACAGAAATTGGGCCTCAGAAACAGAAGTGACAAATTCTCCAAACTTACCATTCCCTTATTTAGAGTCAACGTAATGTTTAAAGACAGTTTATGACATTGTGTGAGTTTTAACATTAATATGAAATCCTGCTGCAGTCATACTGTGACCTTCTCCTAACTTAGAGTTTATCATGATCCTTCTAACAGTTCATAACAATTCTACTGTGCACACAAAACAATGATTGTGCTACCTTTTGTTATACATTTGTAAAAATCTAACTAGATTCAATACTGTCTTGTTTGGCACAAATTTCTATTTAAACATAAAGCACACATGAACAAAAATAGTGTAGTAATCATAAATAAATTCATTACGGAAATAGTTGTAAAAAACATTCCTAAATGGACCATTTTCTTTTGAAAAGTCACTGCAGTGTTTTGCTTACAAGTTTGTAAAATGATGTGAGCATTCACCTGATATCCTGCTCTAGTCTGCGGTAAGCAAGTCACTCGTAACTGAACTGAAACTCTGCTTTCACTTCTCTTAAGCTTTTAAAGACAGAGGACACCCACAGCTGATGTGTGACCTCATTATGAAAGGAACTCATGCTTAATTGATGTCAGCAAAATAGAACAACTTTGTTCACTTGTTGTTTGCAAAGGCTAACCTTAACCCCAACCCCAACTCTTACAGTAACCAAAAACCACTTTAGGAACCACATAATTGGAGTACCCCAAAAGATTCTGTTTTGGTCAACTTGCGTTCATTTCATCCATCTATTTATTTAATCATTCATATCCATTTATCCCAGACCATAGGAACCATAGGAAATGTAAAGTAATCGTTTAACCAAACATACATGTCTGTGCTTGAGGACCCATGCAGATGTGGGGAACACTGGAGATGAGACTGGATGGTGACTGATGGGAAGATCTAGCAGATGACCATGGAAGCATGGTGACAGGAAAATGTTGACCTCTGGGAAAGAATGTGAAAGGGTGTGGAGACTGTTTGTGTAGACTTAAGCATTTCTTCTGGAAGAAGGGTCTCACAAGCAGTTGCTTTGGAAAGGTACCCTCACAGCTGTATGAGTTTAGAGCTAATGGCCGACTTATAGGACTGACTATTTTTATTACTATTGACAAAGGAATATCTACATCTACAGTCCCTTAATATGGGAGTATTTGGAAAAATGCAAAAGGTCTCAAATTAAATTTAACAAGGATGTAGTGGTTAGGTCCATACACCTGGTGAGGCAGGTAGAAAAGCTGGAACAGGTGTCTAACCAGTATCCAGAACTTCCTCATATGTAAACACAAGGTGCAATGGTGAAAAAATTCCTATGAAACCCCCCAATGAAAGATGGTTCACTAGCAAAGAGAGAAGGCCTTCAGTGTCCAAACCATTAGAGGCAAAGCAGAAAGGGAAATGAGACCAGGAAAGTAAACGGGTCAGTTCGTGTAGACTGTAAGGAACAGGGCTGAGGGGCTTTAATTTGGTCTCATAAGAGCAAGGTCAAGTAAAGTGGTTACAATATGGTGAACCATATTGTTAGTGAGTGAAAGTGAGAGTGAAAGTGAGAGTGGGAGTGAAAGTTCACTGAAGTTTACATTTCTGAGGGGATTTCAGCTTCCCTCTGTCTTTATCAGGACCTTAGCCAGTACAGACACTTCGCTTCCTGTCCCTCAAACACCAACAGCAGAGAGTGTACAAAGACAGTGAGTAAAACTCACCTAGACTCACTCACTGACAAAGAGACTGTTTACAACTGGACCCTTTGTTCCAGAACCAGCGGGTTCTTCTCCTCAGCTGTCACCCTGCTCCACGCTGCAACACTTGTCTGTACCACTGTGATTATATCAGAGCCACAGTTTATACATGTTGATACTGCTGATTCAGAATAATGAATATTCATACCAGTTACACCACTGCCTATATTGGTTATGTATTTCACAGTATATCCATATTTGTACTACTCTCTAGTGTTTTTTGGTTACATAGTGTGTACATTGAATTCTTATCATACCTCTAGTTGTTTACCATTTCTATATTTCTATTCTATACTATTTCATAATATTCATACTGTTACTAGTGTTCACATTGTGTATATCTCAGCATATTCATGCCAATGCTCATACTTTATTTTTTTTAGCATATTCATATCTATTCTTACTATTTATTATAACAGACCTATAATGTTTGAATATAAAGAACTTGTATGATCTAAACCAGGGGTTTTGAAAGTGTGTCAAAGTGGGGCCTCCCCTCAGGGAACATAAAGACAGCTGCTTACGACAAAAAAATTATTTTACCTCCTTTTTATTTGGAAGGAAGAGCTGAGTGAATCAGTGCACTGCACACAGCAGCATTGGCTGTCCTTGCCTTTTTAGGCTGGTGCCCCCGAGGACATTAATTCACTTTTATGCTGCAGTCTGCTGGGGCAGCAGCATGTCTGGACTCACTCAGGACTGTTGTGGAGAGACACATGCAATGTAAGATGGACGCCATCTTAGACAATACCAACCATCCTGTCCACAACATTCTGGCAGGACAACTCAGCCAAAGCAAGTGGACTCATTTAACTATTATTGTTTATCATATATTATTAACTATTATTATTCGCCTAGGAAATAAATAAGGTATATATCTATCTGTTGTAATAGAAAAATAAATCTGTACTGGCTTTGTATGACATAAATCTATCCTCACATTTATGCTCCTTATCTGGTGCTGTCTGGTACGAACTAAGGAATTGCTTGTCCTTGAAGATGCAGCTGCTTCTCCTTGACAGTTTGACAGTTTTGATCTTCAGAGGAGGACTTAAGACCTGAGGCTGGACTCATTCAGCACTGCGATCACCAATCCTAACTGGTGAGAATCTGAAAATGTATTTCTAAAAAAGAAAAGGAAAAAAAAGGAAAAAGAGATTTTGTTCTACCAGTCCAAGGTTGAGGTAGAAACCCGGACAGTTTTTAAACAAGGTTTAGGTAGAAACCTCGAAGGTGCACTGACAATTCCACCTTTAAAAGAGTTTACTAACCACAGTACTGGTATATTGTTTGAAGTAAGACGTACAGCAGGTCCTGAATTTCCCCATGGTGGAGGTAGCAGGTGCTGATGGACGTCTAATGTTAGTCCACAAACCATGGACTATGGAAGACATTAAACAGGCAATGACTCCTGTTGAGTCTTTTACCCACAACTTCAGAGATTAATCAGACGGACACAGGGAGCTCCAGTTCAACACAGCTTTACCGGTGGACTTGCAGATTCAGACAGTTACACATATCAATGCGCATTACCTATCAGATGTACTGCTATATTACAGAGGAGGCGTATTACTGCGCTAAAGGAAATAGTTCCATACACTACACTTCCTCCCCCTCTAGACAAATGCTTCTCAATACTGGACAACAGAAAACAGTCCACACAACAAAAAACCTATAAACTTACCTCCATAATAAACAACTTCCTTTCGTATTCAAAATATTATTATTTTTTTGTTTGTTTTTTTGTAATAAAATAACAAGAACAACTTCAAGTTTCACTCGGTCACAACGACATTACAACTCCAGTCTCTTGGGAGGTGCTCTGTGCCTAAGAGGATAACGCCTCTGGACTTGTGGGGTAACCTAAATAGTAGTAGGACACTTTTCAGGAACAAGAGTGTCCGGGGCAGGTGTCTTGTCCATGTCATTCCCTTGTTCAGCACTGGGGGGCATGCCTGGAGATGGTGAGGTGTTGGCCCTTGGCTGTGCATCCAGAATCTGATCCATATGACGCCTCCAGGTGCCCGTTTCTCCAACATCCACCGTGTAGGCCTACATGAGGGGTCCAGTCCTTGTGGCTATCTTTCCAGGTGTCCACTTGTCGCCCCTGTAGTCACGTGCCAAGACCTCCTGTCCAACCTCAAAGTTTCTAGCTGCTTTCGTCGGCAAGTGGCTGAACTTTTTGTTCTGCACGACTCTGCGCAGATCAGGTTTCAGAAGATCAATGTGTGATCTGAAGTTCCTGTTCATGAACAACATGGCAGGTGTTTGGCTTGTTGTGGCATGAACAGAGTTTCGGTAGCCAAAGAGGAAACTGTCCACCTTGTGCTGAAGGGTCAAGTCCTCAGTTTCCATAGCTTTGATGGACTTCTTGAAGGTCTGGACGAACCTCTCGGCTAACCCGTTCGTAGCTGGATGGTGCGGCGCTGATCTTAAGTGCTTGATGCCATTTTTTCTTATGAACAGACTGAACTCCTCTGACGTGTATTGTGGTCCGTTGTCACTCACAATCTGTTCAGGAAGGCCATTTCTAGCGAAAATGGACCCGAGAGCAGCTACAGTCCTCTCTGATGTAGTTGACTTCATCACTATCACCTCAGGCCACTTGGAGTGAGCGTCAACTGCAACCAGGAACATGGAGTTAATGAATGGCCCAGCGAAGTCAATATGCACCCTTTGCCATGGGGCAGACGGCCACTCCCATGGGTGTAGAGGTGCATGCGGTGGTTCATTCTGACCTCTACGACACCCTGAGCAACCTTTAGTGATGTCTTCTATTTGTTTATCTATACCCGGCCACCAGACATAGCTATGGGCTAGACTCTTCATTTTGACTGTGCCCAGGTGTCCTTCATGGAGAGTCTCCAATACTCTGGTGCGTAGTGTTGGCGATACTACAACAGGGGATCCACACAGCAAGGTTCCCCTGACACACTGAGAGCTGGTCACGTCTGGCTGAAAACTCTGGAAACATGGGGTTACCATGAGCTGGCCATCCCTGCATGGTAATATTGATACAAGGGGTTGGTGGTCCGTTACAAGTGTGAACCGTCGCCCATAGAGGTACAGGTGAAACTTCTTAACACCCCATATGAGGCTGAGGGCTTCACGATCTATCTGTGCATAATTGCATTCTGCACTCGTCAGCGATCTTGACACGTACACAATAGGGCGTTCAGATCCATCCTTCATGCGACAAGACACCACCAATTCCATAGGGACTAGCATCATATGCTAGTCTGATGGGCAGCGTTGGGTCATAATGGGTTAACAGTTCATCTGATGTGACCAGTCTTTTCGTTTCAGTGAATGCTCTGTCACATTCCTCAGACCACTCCCACTTCACTCCATTCTGTAGGAGTGCATTCAGTGGGTGCATCACTGTAGCAAAGTTCGGGAGGAACTTATGATAATAATTGATGAGACTTGAGGTGCGACACATTTCCTGGTTTCGGTGCTTGAAGCACAGCTTCAATTTTCTCTTTTGACTTGTGTAAGCCATGCTTGTCAATGACGTGCCCGCAGTATGATATTTCGTTCCTGAAAAACTCACACTTGCTCCTCTTTGCTCGCAGGCCATACTCACTCAGCCGAGTGAGCACGTTGTTGAAGTTTTCCAGGTGCTCACTATCACTCTTTCCTGTCACGATGATGTCGTCAAGGTAACATTGTGTACCAGGGATTCCTTGGAGCACTTGGTCCATTGCTCTTTGCCATAATGCTGGAGCTGATGCAACACCAAAAACGAGCCTGTTGTATTGAAACAGCCCCTTGTGGGTGTTAATCGTGAGGTACTTCCTGCTTGACTCTTCAACCTCCTTCTGTAGGTAGGCATGTGCAAGGTCAATCTTTGAAAACTTTTCCCCTCCAGCCAATGAAGCAAAGATGTCTTCTATGAGTGGAAGGGGGTACTGCACTGTACGCAGCACAGGATTGACGCTGACTTTGAAGTCCCCACATATGCGAACAGCTTCAGCCTTTCCTTTCTTGATCACAGGAACAATGGGCGTGGCCCAGTCACTCCATTCAACCCGTGACAAAACTCCAGAGTCCACCAAGCTCTGAAGTTCAGCCTCCACCTTTGGGCATATGGCATACGGTACTGGACGGGCTTTGTGGCATTTTCCTCCAACTCAATCATAGCCTTTATCCCCTTCAGCGTACCAATGCTCTTATTAAACACTTCCTCATGGGCCTTGAGTAGCTGCGACAGCCTCTGTGTGGCACTGTCCGAGCTGTTGTCAGCTGTTGACATACGTAGAGCTTTAATGGAGTGCCAGTCGAGTCGGATCTTCCTCAACCATTCACGGTCGAAAAGTGGTAGGCCTCCCCTCTGTAGCACATACAGCGTTAACCGTCGTGTCACTCCTTTGTATGTAACATCCACCTTCAACTTGCCTTTTGGGCACACCTTTTGGCCCGTATAGGTCTTGAGTTTCAGGTTGGTCTTTAATAACCGTAGGTTAGGAAACAGCCGTTTGTAATCAGCGCTAGAAATAACAGATACAGCCGATCTTGTGTCTAGCTCCATCTTTAATTTCACACCTGACACAGCTGGTGTGATCCAGATTATTTCTCTGTCTTCCTCTTCAGTTATGCTGTGTAACTGTAATGAAGCCAGTCCATTTGCATCAGACTCTGATTCTGATCCACTTTCAACTTTAGTGACATTGTGTACACGTTTTGCTTTGAACTTGGACTTTTTATCCTTGTGTGTCCTCTCTCTGTGTACTTGTTTGTTGTCGGATTTTTGTCTGCATACTCTCTCTATGTGCCCTGGTTTGTTACACTTCCTGCACACTTTATCCTTAAAACAGCAGTCCTTTGCCTCATGAGAGGTTTTGCCACATCTGTAACACTTCCTGTCATTCATTGACATTTTATGCAAGCCACTGTCCACACTCCTTTTCTGCAGCTCCAAAGCGTCCCTGTCTGCTGTCTCCATTGACACTGCAATAGATAATGCTTTATCCAGTGTGAGATCTTTTTCTGACAACAGCCGTTTTTGTGTGCCCTGACAATGCATACCACCCACCAGTCAGTCATGCAATGCATCAGAAAGTCCATCTCTAAACTCACAAAACTTGGACAGTTTGCGCAGTTCAGCCAGTTGTAGTAAACGTTCATTAGTCTGTACTCAGCAATATCACTATGTACTCGGCATTACAAATGTACTGAATGTTTAACATGAAAACCAATGTGTCATCTATAGCCACAAATGAAGTGACATTGCACGGGAGCCAGTTACACCAAGTAACCTGGTATGGAGGAATAAAGTCCTTTTTAAAAAAAAAGCCCCTGAAAATAATGGTGTCAGCAGAAAGGGGTCTGGCAAGGCTTAGGCTAGGAAATATCTATCTATCTATCTATCTATCTATCTATCTATCTATCTATCTATCTATCTATCTATCTATCTATCTATCTATCTATCTATCTATCTATCTATCTAGTGAACTGCTCTGTGAGGACACCAGCACTGTGACTTTTAGCATCAATCAAATGCAAAATGCAACTTAGTTGATGTGTCACACACACAGCTGGAGACACAGATACACACGCAGCTCTCTATCTCTCCTCACAGGACTCAGTGATGATCTTAATACTGCTAACACTAGCACTGCTTCAACTGCTTTTAACGCCATACACACATAACAGACACCATTATGAGTAAGTAAATAACAAGAAAAAGTAAATGACATTTACTGAAGTACAGTTACAAAATGCTTCTTTTTTACTTGAGTATTTCCATCTTTTGCTACTTTATACTTTGACTCCACTACATACTGTATGTGTGAGAAACATGAGTATTTTTAGACAGGTCTTCTAAGTCAAATGACCATAGAGGTTGTCTGTCCCTCTGTACCCTCTGGTACAACCTATATGGAAACCTATGCGAAAGGTTTGGTTAGGTTTAGGTATAAAATCAACTTGGTTAGGTTTAGGGAAAGATAATGACTGAGGTTAAGGTCATAGAACAGTCATGACTATGGTAAGGGGAAACCAACTTTGTGTTCACCCTTCCACCACAACCTCCTGATGCGGACTCTGTCACTCTATAACATAACCTCATAGCTCCACTAAAACATCACTATTAATCAACCGGCAAGATTAAAATGATGTTTGTATATTATTGTTCTCATATTTTGATATGTGTTATATTTTTCATATCAGGGTTAGAGTTATTTTGATCTCGATTTTCAGAAAACTTTTGAATTTACAGACTCTCTGTACACTATATACATGATATTATCCTCAGTCAAATACATGATTTGTATTTTTTTAAATATCTGTAGAAAAAATGTGTCTAGTGCTGCAGCTCTAAAGGCCGTTTTGAGGACATATAGAATACCATCCCGTGAAGTGTAATGTGACAAATAAATACTTATGATGGCAAATTTTATTTCTCATTTCATATAAGACAAATTCAGTTCATTTCTTAGTTTGATACAAAATGTTGCACAGTATTGTTTCTAAACTGTGAAGCTTTACCATCAGTATTGGAGACATTATGTTTCTACATTTACAGAAGCAAAAAGGTTGAATAGTTCAGTTCATTAACTTTATTTTTTGTATTTATAATAAAATGCACAGTAGTGCATTAGAATACTGATCAAATTAAACAAATCTTTTAGACGACTTAATCGCCTACGTTTGACATCAGATTTCTACCTATGACACGGATTTTGGACAGATTAAGTCCATACATTACAGGGTTGAAGAGCGGCTGGCATGTAAGGAAGTATAATGATAAGAATATACGCAGCATACTGGGGAAACTCTTCATATTAAACCTGCTCTGTATTAATTCAAAACTAGCCCCAACAGAAAAGTTGAATATGGAAGCAAGGTGAGGTGTGCAGGTGCTGACAGCTTTTTGTTTAGTCTGTTTAGAACCAGAAAAACACACTAGAAAAATTTTCATGTACGTGAACATGATAAAAATTAAAGCAACAAACATTGTACCAAAAGAGGCAATGAGCCCATATATATTAGCTGTATGAGCGTCTGAGCATGCAAGTTTAACAATAGAGTGGCCATCACAGTAAACTTTGTAAATGGTGTTTCCACACAGCTGTAAAACGGAAGTCAAATATATGGCAAAACATACAAGCAAAGGATATAACCATGTTACAGCAATTAGTGTCGCAATTTTGTTAGACGTCATACGTGTGTTATAATGTAGAGGACAACAGATAGCGAGGTATCTGTCATAAGACATGACGGCTAAGTTTAAATATTCCATACCACCATAAGAGTGAACACAAAACATCTGCAGGAAACAAAAAGGCACAGAAACAGTGTGAATGTCAGAGAGGATCTGAACCAGCAGGAATGGAAACAACCCTGTGCTACCATACAGTTCATTTACAAACAGGCTGCACAGAAACAGGTACATGGGTTCATGTAAGCTTCTGTTCAGACAGATGACCACAATCAGCAGAACATTTAAACTGACGATAAAAATGTATAAAAACAGGACAATCATGAAATACAAGTATTTCAAAGTTCCAGTTTGAAAATAGGCAGCAAGTGTGAAATATGAAACCTGTGAAGAGTTCATCATGATCATTTGCACTGGATAATTTTATATATACAGTTATAGAAGTCAAAGTACTTAAGTTATAACTATTCTATACGTTCATAACAATTCTACTGTGCACACAAAACAATGATTGTGCTACATTTTGTTATACATTTGTAAAAATTTAACTAAATTTAATTCTGTCTTGTTTGGCACAATTGTCAATTTAAACATAAAGCACATATGAACAAAAAATAGTGTAGTAATCCTAAACATATTCATTATGGAAACAGTTTGTAACATTATGTGAGCATTCACCTGATATCCTGCTCTAGTCTTACTGCAAGTCACTCTTAACTGAGCTGAAACTCTGCTTTGACTTCTTTTAAACTTTTAAAGACAGAGGACACCCACAGCTGACCCATGACCTCATGATGAAAGGAACTCATGTTTAATTTATGTCAACAAAAAGAAAACTTTGTTCACTTGTTGTTTACACAGACCAATCCCATCCCTAAAGAGAGTTAAAGAAGAGCCTAATTCGAGTACCCATTTTGGATGTTCCTTTCATCCATCATTTTATCCATCCATTCCAAACCCAATTCTCTCACACAAGTCTAACACACAACTGACACAATACAGTGTCTTGACAAACAACCATATACATACTCACGAACCCCCAGCTGAGCTGCTGTGTTGGGGTTCTCCTCTATGCCTCTGGAAGTTGCTAAGAAGAAGGCTCTGAGTGTTATCTGTGCTTATGCACCTGACAGCAGTTCAGAGTATCTAGTCTTCTTTAAGTCGACGGGTGGGGTTCTGGAAGGGGCACCATAGTTCTTTTGGGGGACTTCAACCCTCAACCCTCATGTGGGCAATGATGGAGAAGCCTTGAGGGGGTGATTGGGAGATCAGCCTGCATGATCTGAAAACAAGTGGTGTTTTGTTGTTGGACTTCTATGTTAGCCATGAATTGGCCATAATAACCAGGTTCATAAGTGCACTTTGTACCAGAACATCTTAGGCCTAAGATCAATGATTGACTTTTTGGTTGTACTTTCTGATCTGCAGCTGCATGTCCTAGACACCCGGGTGAAGAAAGGTGCAGAGCTGTCAACTGATGACCACCTAGTGGTGAGTTGGATCAGATGGTGGGTGAAGTGGCCAGAAAGCCCAGGTAAACTAAAACAAGTAGTGAGGGTGAACAGGAACGCTTGGCCAAGGCCCCTGTCCCTGGGGTCTTTAACTCCCACCTCTGGAAGAGCTTCTCATGCATCTTGGGGGAGTTTACAGATATTAGTATTCACACAACCAATACAGCCTACTTTCATGCATTTTCATGCATTTCTATCTCCCTCTGTTGATATGTAGAAGTGGTCGAAGTGGTATTTTAGTACAAAGCCTTAGTTTGTTATGTTAAAGTTACTGCAATATGTGATGATACAAAGTCAATGATTCCTGCTAAGCATTTAAAATTAAAAGCCCTCATTTCAGTAGGCAGAAAAACTTATTTCTTAACAGGGCTTTTATTGTTGTGTTGCAGTAAGTGTACTGTCACATTTCATGCTATTCAAATCTTCTGGTTTCTTTAGCAGTTACCAATAAAGTAAAGTCAAGTCAAGTCAATTTTTATTTGTATAGCGCCAATTCACAACATAAGTTATCTCAAGGCACTTTCCAAATTGAGCAGGTCTAGACGTTCTCTTTATAATTTTATTTACAGAGACCCAACAATTCCCACCAAGAGCAGCACTAGGCAACAGTGGCAAGGAAAGACTTCCTTTTAAGAGGCAGAATCTGACTCAGGGTGGGCGGGGCCATCTGCCTCGACCGGTTGGGTTGGAGAGATGGAGAGAGCGAGAGAGAGCACAGGGGGAAAAGAACATAAACGTACATTGATAGCAATATTAATAATAGTGATAGTAGCAGCAGTAACAGCAATAGTAATGTAATGGCAACTGTGTTGCTCCTACTGATCAAAATAGTAATGACAGCTAATAACGTTAATAATTATCATTATACTTATAGTACATTTTGGCAGGTTTAGCAGCAGTTGTTGAACAGGATCATGGGGCAGTAGGTGGTTTGCAGTTGCAGATCCAGACAGCTGCAACTCTGGAGGCGGGAGGACATGCGGAGAGTAACAGGAAGGAGATGGAGAAGGAGAAGGGAGAGAGAGAGGTACACAGCCTCGGCGCTCATGTGCTTGAGGGAATAAACAAACGGTTAAAATGATGCAGTGATTCTCAGAAAGTTTACAGTGATCTCGTCGGCCGGACAACCTGGACGATACTGTACTGAGTTTACTGGTTTATTGAGACTTAGGCCCACCTGCTGGTGGTAGGATGGCAACACGTACAAAGCCTAAGTTTGTAAAAGAATAAGAAGCTTACTGAAAATTAAGGCATAAAAATACATTTTAAGTTTAGATTTGAAAGTCTGAACGGAGTCAGACAGTCTGATATCAGCAGGGAGGTTGTTCCAGAGCAGAGGGGCCCGATAGGAAAAGGCTCTGCAGCCAGCAGATGTATTTTTAACTCTTGAAACAGACAGGAACCCTTAATGGAGAGCACAAGATGGAGTATAAGGTTTAAGCAGAGCAGACAGGTATGAAGGAGCAAGTCCATTTAGAACCTTATATGGCATCAAAAGCACCTTAAAGTCTGATCTGATATGGACAGGAAGCCAATGAAGTGAGGCTAAAATTGGTGTAATATGGTCAAATTTTCTGGACTTAGTAACAATTCTATCTACAAGCACATGGCAGGCCAGAAAACAAAACATTACAATAATCAAGTTTTGATTAACAAAAGCATAAATCAAGATTTCAGCATCAGTCTTAGACAGAAAAGACTGAATCCTAGCTATGTTATGTAGATGAAAAAAGGCAGTCTTGGTGATATCTTTAATGTGCTGATCAAAGGAGATGGAAGAATCTAAAGTGATTTTTGGCTGTCAGACTATGAGAAATCACACAGCTATCAAGAGTTATTGTTACTTGATCAAACTGATGTCTGTGTCGGGTTGGGCCAACTACCAGCATCTCGGTTTTGTCTGAATTTAGGAGCAAAAAATAGACGTCCAGCTTTTCACAGCAGACAAACAGACCTCTAAATTTGTAATCTGAGAGGAATCATCAGCCTTTATAGGCACATACAGCTGAATATCATCAGCATAACAATGGAAATTAATTCCATGACTTCAAATAATTTTACCAAGAGGTGAAATATATAGAGAGAAAAGCAGAGGGCCAAGAACAGAGCCCTGGGGTACTCCATATCTCACAGCAGAGTATGTCGATATAGTGTTATTATAGGAGATGCACTGTGTTCTGTCAGATAAGTAGGACTTTAACCAAGTGAGGGCCAGGCCAGAAACACTGAATTTGCTTTCAAGTGGGTCTAAGAGAATACAATGATCTATACTATCAAAAGCTGCACTGAGAGGGGCGTCAAGTGGCGCAGTGGGTTGAGCAGGCGCCCTGTAAGTAGAGGCTACAGTCCTCACTGCAGTCGGCCCCGGTTTGAATCCTGCATTGGATGGTCCTTTACTGCATGTCATTCCCCCTCTCTCTGCCTCCCCATTTCCTATCTCTCTCTACTGTACTATCTAATAAAGGCATAAAAAGCCCAAAAAATATACTTAAAAAAAAAAAAGCTGCACTGAGATCCAGCAAGAGGAGCACGAGGTGGAGTCCGAATCCATGGAGATCAGAAGATCATTTACTACTTTAGTGAGCGCTGTCTCAGTGGAGTGACAGGCCCTTAAAACAGACTGGAACGGTTCAGAAAGATTGTTAGTAGACAAATGAGACAAAAGCTCCTGAGACACAGCTCCTTCCAGTACTAGAAAGGAAGGTTTGAGATGGATTAATAATTATTTAAGGATCCTGGATCATGGTGTGGTTTTTTTAAGTAAAGGTTTAACCACAGCAGTCTTAAAGCTTCTGGGAACAGTGCCAGAAGTGAATGATAAACGAATAATGTTCAGCACAGAAGGTCCCAGGATTGGCCAGAGGATACAGTAGACAGGTGGTGGGCTTAGAAGAGAACATCAGCAGAAATTTGTCAAAGGAGAAGTTAACAGGGACTAAATGTAATGCTCTGCTGGTTCTGTAGAACCTGGAGAAGATGAGGTGATTTTATGTCTAATCTCATCTATTTTATTACTGAAAAATTCTAGAAAGTCCGATGACTTCTTTCTTTCCCTCCCTCTCTCCTGCTCTCTTTGCTTGGCATGTCTTATGTTTAGTCATTCCTCTGCTTCCTTTATTAATGATAGTATACATAATTAAAGTAGTGTATATACTGTAATGAAGGGAATGCTCAGGGCTCAGTGAGCTGGAAGCTCTACTATTTACTTTAAATATTATGAAAACATTGCTAAGTCACAAATAGCTCTTTAGAATTTGGCTTCAGAAAAGGTAGCTGTATGGTCAGGTCCCTGAAGTTGAGCCACTTGAGTCTTGTGAGACTTACAGTTATAATGCATCAACCATGAAGTCCTTGCCAAATAAACATCATATCCCTCCATTGCTTTATTTTAGGGAGATTAATCCTTAATTATCATTCACAAAATTGATTTTACTTCATCTAATCTGGCGAATTATTAAAAATGTTAATGTTTATATTAAGAATTGACCATCAAGCAGTTAATGCACTTTTTATTTAAGATGACCAACAGTTTAAACACACATCTGTCACACACTAGAGAGGATCCACACGCAGAATCAACAGGCAGAGGCGGACGTAAGGCAAACAGAAAAACTTTACTGAGTATTCGTTGAGCAACAATACAGTCAGTGTCAAAAAACCAAAAGTGATCAGGCAGAGGTACCGAGGGGTCAGGCAGAAACACACAATCCCGAGAAACAGGCAAAGGTCAAAAATCCAGAAGTCAAGAACACGAAAACAGGCGGGATACGACGCAGGCATAGCACGAACAACGATCTGGCAACAACAGAGAGAAACTGACTGGTATAAATACTGAGGGGATAATGAGTCAATGCGGAACAGGTGTGTGGAGGCAGAGCAGGCTGGTAATGATAGGAGGATGAGTAGAGGGGTGTAAGCAGGAGGAGCAGCAGGAGGGAGGGGCTAAGAAGCTCCAGCAGAGTCCATGACAACATCTCAGGAAATAATAGGTAAGTAAGTAATGTGCATTGCTCACATACTCCGGTGCACTGGCTATAGTCTGTACCAATATATACACATGGCTTGATCTACTGTCAGCTTCCTGCCTTTTCCCCAGATTCTCTGCTGAAGATGGAAATATTAACAATCACAAAAGGCAAGAAGGCTAAGAAACCAGCATATTCTGTCTGTTTATGATCTCCTCCACTCCATTTCAGAATCAGTGGGGCACCGTCACACAACAAATAGCACAGCTGAGGTTGCAAAGGTGCAAATTTTTTTATTCTACATAAGCTTTCTACTGAAAGGCACATTTGCATATAACATTTTGATTAGATGAGACATTTGCTGCAGTTGTAGCTGCTTCTCTGTAATGTAATTACATTTTTTCTCAGTAACTGTAACAGATTACAATTGCATTTATTTTGTAACTAGTTGCTCCCCAATACTGGTAGCACATATTTATAATTAGCCCTTAAAATAACAGTGAAATACTGGGCCATTGACCATTCCTAACACACAAGCTGGTAATAATCATACTCATACTTCACTTGATGCTTGATTTACTAAATGCATCATCAGTTGTCCTGTTCTCAGCAGCGATAAAACCCCTCGCAAGGTTAAACTGTTAAAGCTTGTGAAGATCCCGAGGAGGGGATAACGAGCCAAACTCAGAGGTAGAATGGAAAGTAGTTACTCCCTCATGCAAACACATGGCTGAGAGCCCCTGAGAACAGTGGTCTACCCAGTCCAAAAGTCTTGTGCTGTAGATAACGAAAACCACCACAAATTCCCTCCCACTGCTCACAACCCCCCTTTTTATCCATGATTTGTCCATGATGTCCTGCCCACACCAAGTTTCTGTGGATGAAAACTCAGAAACAGAAATTCCCTACAGCATGCTGTGTGCAAAAACCAGTGGCATTCTTAGACTCTGGTGAAGTAAGGCACTTTAACACTGGGAAGCCTCAAGTGGCCATTAGAAGAACTGCAGTTTTAAGCACTTTGATGTTGGCTTCATTTTTCAGCCCCTGAGGTTGCCGCTTGATGAGGAATTCAGGATTGGCAAAATCTTGGAGAAATACAAATAAACAGTTAAGGGGTTTCCGGGGGCTGCGGGAGTGCACTGTATAGTGCCCTTATGAGAGGTTTAAAGGGGGCTATTGGGGGCCCCTTTTTAACCAAATGTTTGCCTGGTTTATTTCTTCTGATGCCTCTGGCCAAACCGTGATGTGAAGTTTAGATGACACCACAATTAGGGTTTGGTCCAGTTGGCCCACAAGAGAAGTGGCTAAAGAATATTTCCCAACCAAAGGCCTTTGCTTCAACTTCCTCAGGCTGAGGGAAAAGGCAGACAAGTCATCAGAGAGGACAGCAGTCCTAGCAATAGCACAGATGGACCTTGGGAAAAGGTTCACATTCCTAAAGACATATGTTGTATGCTCATGTAGTGGATATTTAGAAAATAATTATTGTGACACAGGATATATCATGGATCATAGCAAGTGTGATTCATCATTCTCCTGTGCTCACTAATGATAGGTTAGTGTGAAATTGCAAATGGTGTTTGTCAAAGCAGTGGACAAAACTTGCAACCTTAGATGTCAGAGTCAGCATTTAGCATGTTAGTAACTCTAATGCATGAGTGAATGCATGAACCATGCAGTGTTTTAACTTCATATTCTGTAAACTACCTTTTATTTCATCTCCCACATTTTCTGGATGCCAAATTGTATAAAATATATTTATCAAGTCCATACAGAGCAGTCAAGCCGGGATCTTTGAGTATTCTGTTGGGTTTTTAGCAGTTGGATAAAATTTCAATCTGTGCCTTTACCTTACTTGAGATGAGGGTTTGACCTCTGCTTCAACTTATAGCATTATCATTGTCTAAGATTATTTTATTTTGAAGTCAGGGAAACTGGCCTGTCAATATTGAGTAACCTTAGGATTGACATGGTGACTTGGTCAAATGTGTATTTGCTGATTATATTTGATAAAAAACAAGAAATTCAAGTGTTACAATGACATAAGAACAGGATGAGTCTTTATGAAACAGGCCAAAAAGTGTTTACAATGAAATTAAAAGAAACTAATGAATAAAATGAGAGCTTAGGTAAGCAACATGATTTTCATGACTTGTACAAATATTTATTTATTTATTTAACCTTTATTCATTCAGGTGAATCCCATTGAGATAGAAATCTCATTTTCAAGACAGACTTGAATGTACATAAAAAACATAATATAACATAATGTCAAGATTACAAAACAGTCAAAAGTCTCATCAGTTGAAACAATTGCATTCTCTGTGAAATATCTATGCAAATATACTGTATATAGTGCAGAAAAAGTGAATCTAGTTGTGCAAGTCTGAGATACTTCAGTAGATATACAGTATGTATCCATCATTTATAGTATGTAGTATACACAATGTAATATTAAAATATTACAGTGTTCTGATAAATGTAGGTAAGAAAACTTGTTGGACAACTTAATTTTTAAGTCTACATTTTATATCAGACTCCTACATATGACACGGATTTTGGACATTTTCAGGCCATACAATACAGGATTGAAGAGTGGTGGGCATGTAAGAAAATATAATGATAAAAATATTCGCAACATGTTAGGTACACTACTCATATTAAACCTGCTCTGTAAGATTTCAAAGCTAGCCCCGAAAGAAAAGTTGAGCAGAGATGCAAGGTGAGGTGTGCAGGTACTGACAGCTTTTTGTCTAGTCTGTTTACAACCAGAAGCGCAAACTAGGAGAATCTTCATGTAAGTGTAAAGGATTAAAAGTAAAGCACCAAAGATTGTGCTAAAAGTTGCAATGAGTCCATAAAGGTTAATAGCATTGGTGCTGGGGCAAGCCAGCTTGACAACAGAGTGGGTATCACAGTATACTTTGTAAATTATGTTCCCACACAGCTGTAAAGGTGAAGTCAAAGATAACAAAACAACCATTGCAAAACAAGGATATAACCATGTTAAAGCAATAAGCATTGCAATCTTCTTAAATGTCATACGTGTGTTATATTGTAGAGGATAACAGATGGCGAGGTATCTGTCATAAGACATGATGGCTAAGTTTAAATATTCAACAGCTCCATAAGAGTGAACACAAAAAATCTGCAGGAAACAAAAAGGCACAGAAACAGTGTGAATGTCAGAGAGGATCTGAACCAGCAGGAATGGAAACAACCCTGTGCTACCATACAGTTCATTTACAAACAGGCTGCACAGAAACAGGTACATGGGTTCATGTAAGCTTCTGTTCAGACAGATGACCACAATCAGCAGAACATTGGCACAAACTATAAAAATATATAAGGACATAATAATTATGAAATATAAGTACTTTAAAACCCCAGTGTCAAAGTAGGCAGTAAGAGTGAAATATGAAACCTGTGTAGAGTTCATCATGATCCTCTACTGTGCAATCCAACAAATAATAAGGTTAGCCTTTGTTATAGATTCGTAAAAATGTAACTAGTTTAAACATGGACTGGGCTAGTACAGTGTGGAACTTTAACATCAAGCACATGTGGACATAGTACAGTGTGGTAATACTGATCAGATTCATTATCATGTAAACAGTTTTAAAATATATTCCCAAATGTAACATTTCTTTTTCAAAAACTATATAATACTTAGATAAGAAATTGCAAATCAAACATTTGTGACATTGAGTGAATTTGAGCATTCACCGATTGTTCTGCTTTACTCATCCTATGAGTCCCTCCCAACTGAGCTGACACTCCGCTTCGACTTCTTTTAAAGTCTTCAAGAGAGAGGACACCCACAGTGTTTGCACCCTTTTCTCATTATGAAAGGTATCGCTAATTGATCCTTGTCTTTAATTAATGTCAGCAAAAAGAGTCAACTTTGTTGAATGCTTTCTTTTTATGATTTTTAAGGGACAGTTTAGGAAGAATATATAGGAATGCAGTTTTGTTACTGTTATCCATCCATTAATCTATCATCATCTACATCCACTTATCATGTTCAGGGTTGTCAATGACGTTCAGTGAAGAAGAAGTTGCATCTGATAGGGACGTGTTTGGTTATTAAGTATAATTTATTATTATGTCTAAAAATCATGAATTATTAACTAAGAATTCCATCCATTTTCTACCGGTTATCCTCTAGTAGGGTCGCGGGGGGGCTGGAGCCTATCCCAGCATCTTTTCGGGCGAGAGGCGGGGGACACCCTGGACAGGTCGCCAGTCCATCGCAGGGCAAACACATAGAGACAGACAACTATTCACACTCACAGCCACACCTATGGTCAATTTAGAGTATCCGATTAGCCTAGTGCCCATGTTGCATGTCTTTGGATTGTGGGAGGAAGCCGGAGAACCCACACTGGCACGGGGAGAACATGTAAACTCCCACGGCCGAGCCGGGACTCGAACCCGGAACCTTCTTGCTGTGAGGCGACAGCGCTAACCACTGCACCACCGTGCAGCCACTTTAAGAATCATTGTTTTTCAGACAATGGTGGAAGACAGGCAGTGATTCATCTTTCCTTACCTTTGTGGAGAGTTCATTCAGTTACTGTGGGACCAGAGCAGAGAGGAGTCTTGACCGAGACTGGGGACAACAAGGTCTGTGGGGTGACAGGGTAGGGTGGCTATACAACTGTCAGCCGTACTCTGGACTAGCTGAAGAGGTAGAGAAAATAGCTTCAAACTTCTATGGACTAGTGGCAGAGATCCAGAGACTAATTACAGAGGTAGAGGTCGGTGTTGTACATGAACACACAAAAGGAGCACATTGGTTGACAATTTTACTATGAACTAACATCATAACAATAAAGCTCAGTGGATACATTAATCAAATCAATACATTTACATTGACCAGTGGCGTGCCATCAGGGCAAGCTGTCACAACCTCTCCTCAGTGACACATGATTGTTTGGAGTCGGTGTTCCTTTTCTCTATTTTCAAACTCAGTGTGGATGTGGTGTGCTTGGTGTGTTTTGGGTTTATCTGTCTCTCTCTGTTTTTGTCCGTGGGCGGCACCTTCCTGGTTTCTGGCCTCCATCCACCACTCAGCTCTGCAGTATATAAAGCCAACCCTGACATCCAGTCCCTGCCGGATCGTTGTGCTTCACTCGGTTTGTTTGAGACACGTATTCTGCCCTAAAATGTTTTGTGAAGTAACTTAAAAGTGAGAAGCAGAATCTTGAAGTCAATACGTGGTCTAACAGGAAGCCAGTGCAGTTGCTGGAGAACAGGAGTAATATGTTCTGAAGGGGTTCTGCTAATGATATGATCTGATGCAGTGGAAGGACAGTGTTACAGTAATCAATGCGAGATGTGACCAAGAAATGTACAAGAATAGCAGTGCTGTGGATTGTAGGTGAAGGACGTAAGCGATTGATATTACGTAGATGAAAGAATTCTGCCCGGATGATGTTACTGATATGTCCTCAAAGTGCAAGGTGCTGTCAAAGATGACACCCAAACTCTTAACCTGGGGTGAAGTAAGAACTGTGACATTGTTGATATGTAAAGATAAACTGTTGGGTTTGGTACCAATGAGGAGAACCACTGTTGAGTTTGAGAAAGTTGGGGGACAACCAGTATTTGATTTCCAGCAGACAGTCAGGGAAGGGTAGATGTAGATGTAGAGCTGTATGTCACCAGCATTACAGTGAAATTGAATTTCCTGAAAATTTGTCCAATAGGCAGAAGGTAGATGATGAATAGATGGGGGCCTAAGACCGAGACTTGGGGAACACTGGTGGTAACAGGGCAGGACTGTGATCTGAGATTCTTTTACTGAAGTGTGAGTGTGACCAGATAGATATGATTTAAAAAAGGGTGCCAGTGATAAGAACTATAGGGAACTCAATTTCAGCTCCGATAGATAGGAGATATAGGTATGCAGGACTACCATCTTGTTAAAAAGTGGGGGGGGGGGGGGTGTGTAATGTGGATGCAACACCCAGCCAAAGGTGTGACACACCTGATGTTTTTAAAATCAGCTGCTGGTAGAATTTGCCTACATGCAGCAAACATTTAGGTTTGTCCCATTTAGTCTGCTCATCTCACTGGTATCATATTGTATTGTGTACAATATATGACGTATAGAGTTCATACACAACAGTCCTCAACTGAAGCAGACATTCATGCACCTGTCCTAACAGTGGATATGTGTGTGATTAACTGTGATCCACCATGTCATAACTTACTGTCATTCAAAGGTGTCCACACTGAAAACAGAATGACTGGTGCCTACAGGAGGACGACCTCATGTATGGACCAAGGAGACTGCATGGACATCCTTAGTTCTGAAATGGATTGTGATGATGATGATGATGATGATGATGATGATGATGATGATGATGATGATGATGCCAGAAAAAACAATTTCAGTTCATCTTCCTCTAATGAGAGGACAGACCAGCTGTTTAGACATTGGTTTTGTTTATTATTCTTTGCCCTCAGTATTCACAGGTTAAGTTTCTTTCCTTTGACTTCATTTCTGCTGTTTTTGATAGATGATACTAACAACATGTTTAAGAACAGAACACAGTCACCACCTTCAAGAAAAACATGCCGTTGAGGAGCAGGAGCAAATGCTAAAAAAAGAAGAGAAACACTGGAACTACAGACACAAATAGCAGCAGCCACTACAGCCAAAATCAGCTATTTAAAAGAGGCTGAAACGGCAATGCTTTACTTGCAACTTAACAGCTTTAGCTATTAGAGCTGCTCTCTCTGCTTCTGCACTGATGCGTAATGTGGAGGATGAGGTCAATAAAATCAATCGAATCCAACGCATCGACCTCATCCTCCACATTACGCATCAGTGCAGAAGGCCTACAAATGATCTTCTGTGAGGTGGAGTCAATCCTTAATAACCGTCCCCTCTCCACTGTGTCCTCTGAGCCACATGACCTGGAGCCCCTGACCCCAAATCACATCCTTTTGTTAAAAACACAACCTATCCTACCCCCCGGAACCTTTCAGAGAGCTGACCTTTATGCCAGACGACGTTGGAGACAAGTCCAGTATATGGCTGATCTCTTCTGGCACAGATGGACACAGGAATACCTTCCGCTGCTCCAAGAGAGACAAAAATGGAGTAAATTTCGAAAAAACTTTAATGTTGGAGACATTGTCCTGGTGGTTGATCCCACTGCTCCCCGGGGATCATGGCTGTTGGGAAAGGTACTGGAGACCAAACCAGATGCAGGAGGTCTGGTTCGTTCAGTAAAACTCAAGACCAAAACTTCAGTCATGGAGAAGCCTATAAACAAGTTGTGCCGTCTCCTAGAGACTGAAGCAGAGGAGTAACAGATCCTCCTCCAGAAGAACAAAAGACATCTATGAGGGGTTTAATGTATATACTTCTTTTTTGTTTGTTTTTTCTAAATTCATTAGTTAGTCATTGGTAGAAGAAGCTGCATTTAAGGCTATGTAATTTATTTCTATTCACAGGACATATTAATTATTTAGAATGAACTATTGATTAAAAACAATGAATTTTATTTGTTGCAGTACGTGTGCGCCCTCCTCCCTCCTCAGGTGGTGAGGGCGGGGCTTAACCTTTAAGTTTGGAAGGTTGAGGTGAGACGAGGGATTGGCGGCCAGAAGCAGCGATACTGTCATTGACCGCAGCAACATCAAGATTGTTGGACACATAGGAAATGTCAAATTTTGCCTTACTTTGTTTTTCATGTTGACAATAAATTCAATTCATCTCAGAAACAACACAGGTCACTGGATCTTTTATGACTGCGCATCAAACACCCCTCTCCCACCACCAAGTTAAATGATAAATAGGACTAGTTAAACAACAGACTCAACTGGAGGTTTTTGGCCACTACACTACTAATTGTAGCTGGAGACAGCAGTCCTTCTTCTGCTCTGCAGCCTCAATGAGTTTGGTGTAGCTCCACATGAACCAGTTCTCCACCTGAGCAGAGCAAGTACCATAGCTGCAGTCCAAGAAAGTGGAGTTACAATCCGTCCATGGGACCAGAGATCTTCCTGCAGGCAGGGAAAACAAGAGGCAGGACGAGCCGGGGCTGCGAATGAACTTTCAAACTAAAATACTTACATATAGCACCTCGTAAATTAATATAAGTTCTGTCCAAACAAATATTCCATATGAACTAAGCAAAAAGTGTGATTGGTTGATACAATTTGTAAACAGAAAAAAGCGCTGTGGGGTGAAGAGTGGCAGTGAGCAGACAAACAAAGTACCAAAGTGGTGGAACGATCCAATCGATATCACAACTTCCAGTCTCGACTTGCGGAATAAAATTGGACTGTAAACAGGGTGCAGATCATGATTCATTCACATATGGTCTTTTGGCCAGATTGCCCACCTGTAGTGACAGCTAGAAACCATTGAAAGTCATCTGTCAGCAGCTGGAGTTCATGGATATAAAATGACAGAGGAGAAGACCGTCCTCAGAAACACAACCTCACAAAAGTTCAGATGATCAGGTTTTCTTGGTTTGTCTCCCAAAGGCCCTGAAGGAAGACATGAAAACCTCTGGGCGATATCAAAATGAAGCTTAGCAAAAGTTCAGTCAGGAAGACTTATCTCCTTGCACATGCCTTCTAAGTCACAAGAAACATTTCCTGCTATCTAAAAGCTCCACCCACTCATTCACATCTTCACCCAATCACAGCCTTACACAGTGGCCTTCAACCAATCACCCGTAAGCTGTCAAACCTTAAAATTGTCTCTCTCTCTCTCTCTCTCTCTCTCTCTCTCTCTCTCTCTCTCTCTTACACACACACACAAATAATCTTTGAATGGCAGTTGCTCACCTGATACTATTCAGCTGCATCTATATATCTATATACTGTATCTCGCTGTCGAACATCTGCTTAAATTGTTCAATCCTGGACATAGAGATACTTGCTAATCATGCTAATGCTAATCGGAGGTTCTCAAGCCGTCTCCTGCTCAACCTGCAGCAATCTAAGCCACTCAGACTCCCTCTGCCCTAAGCTGCCTTTTTTGCCTCTCTTTGCATCTCCTGTTTCTACGACAAAGTAGTACACTCCTCCAATTCCATTCATTTTTTCACAGATGCGGCTCCATCGGTGGGTTTGGGGGGTATTTTCAAGGACAGCGCTTCGCCAGTACCTGGCCTATATCGTTTCCTCAGCCACATTATTCCTCAGCACTGTACGAGATGTATCCCATTGCAGTCACTTGCCATGTTTGGGGCCATCACTGGCAACACAAAGGAATAGCTGGTTGTCAATCAAAATGCGACAACCAAGCTGTCTTCGATATCATTAATAAAGGCTGCTCCTGACATCATGCCTTTCATGAGACGCATCACCTGGCTTGCCGTTACACACAACTTCCTCATCACTGCCCGTCACGTGCCTGGCCACTGCAACATTATTGCTGACTCATTATCTCGCTTCAATTTTCAGGGCTTCCGGAGTCTTTGTCCAGATGCCAGTCCAATTCCTATGCCTGTCCCTCCTCTCAACCTTCTAGCTGTGTATTAGGCAGGGAGCCATGTGAAAAGTATACAGATCAGCCAGGTTTTACATGAGAAAAGGTTTAGCAGCTTCCACTTTAAAATTATATGATTTTGCTTGGGTCACTTTTGCTCTATTCTGTCATTTAATTAACATTCCTCCAAACCTGTACTTATTGACCCCATTTGTGCCTTCATCTGCTATTGCACCAATGTTCGCCATTTCAAGCCTCAATACATTCGTGGCTTGCTGGGATCCAAATTAATGTTAGGTTTTTTTGATCCCGTGTTTTTTTTTTTTTTTCTTTTATTGCTACTGAAATGTATTTCCAAATGCTTCCCTTCTGTTCCTGATATTAGAAGCCCCATCACATTGTCTATTCTGCATAAGATGATTTCTGTCCTTCGCTAGTGTCTGTTTTCCCCTTATATTGATTCCCTTCTGATTGGTTCATTTTTACTGGTGTTGTTTCTTCTGTAGCGATGATGTGATGATGAGGAAGGAATCTCTGCTGACACCGGCTCAGTTGTATATAAAAAAGTTTATTACAAAAAGACACAGCATCCTTTAACAAGCATCAAAACAGCCTGTGAGAGGACCCAAAGCCAAAAAGGATATTCTCCCATTTTTCCCCAAAACCAAACAATTTATAGGCTGAATAACCTCTAGTTACATATTCATGACCTAGCTGATTCCTAATAACCTATAGAGGTACAGAGCCAACATTTATGTCCAAACATGGTCTTTCTATATGAAGTTAAAACATACCGTAAATTTTATTATGAAAAACAAAAGTCAGCTCTTAGGAATGTTTTGGAGACAAAAACAGAGGGGGTGCTCACCCTCTTCTGGCGCCTCATCTCTCTCTAGGGTGTCTCCTTAAACACTCCTATCCTTAACTCACAAAACAGCTAAGACACCACACTGGCATTTTATGGGTTTCTAAGAATTGGAGAATTCACTACCCCATCTAATTTATTCAATCCTGATAGAGATATTTCTTTTTCTGACTTGGTGTTTCACCCTAGTGACTATGGCTTATTGCTTAAGCATTCTAAAGAAAAGGGGCCTTGTTCTATTAATAAAGCTCACATCAAGTCCTTTTAAAACCATGGTAAATTATTTTCGCCTCAGATCCTCCACTAATTCACCATCGCCTCTTTTTATAACCCCAGGCAATAATCCCATGTCAAAGTTCTGTTTTACTTATCATTTTAACAAAGTTCTCCTTAAATGTAATGTATCACCTCAGTATCACTCAGGTCATTCATGTAGAATAGGGGCAGCCAGCTCTGCCGCAATGCAAGGAATTTCTTCAGCCTGTCTTCAGCAGCTGGGCTGCTGGTCTTCTGCCTACTCCACCTACACATGACCTGACTCCGCCTCAGTACTAGCTGCTCAAAGATCTCTTAAACCCTGATCATCATGTAGTCATGCATATCCTGGTGGTGTTTCTGTCCTCATCCTCTTATGATCATGCTTTCTGTTCCTCTGTATCATTTGGCTATTTGTCCTTGCATCATCGTTGCCTGTGTTCCCTGCATCGTAAGTCATTATTCCATCGCATGTTTATTAGCATTTCGCCTCCATCAAGAATTCATTTCCTGCATCATAGCAATTATTTTGCTGCATCATTACTATGGCTAAACCCCTGCATTATTAGCCAAATTCCCTGCATCATTGCTATGGCTATACCCCTGCATCATTAGCCAATTCCCCTGCATTGTTAAGGAAATTCATTATTTCCCCTGCATCATTGCTCATCATTCTCCCTCGCAGCACTGCTGGGTTTTTCTCCCCTGCATCAATATTTGCCATTTTCCCCTGCATCACTCAACACTGCAACACTCTGTTATCTCCCACATTTTGTTCTTTGTCCCTTACATCATCATTAGGTCCTCCTTTATAACTGGCCTTATTCTCTGGCATTTGGTTTCATTCCCTGATCACCGTGCAATACATAACTGTTAACATGTTTATAAATGTTGTTCTCACTTCTGCTCTTCTCCTCCCTCTGCTGGGCGAGTGCTGCACAGTCAGGTATGGTATACATTCTATTTTGGAAGGACCTTAACCTATTGATCAGTGATTCACTTCCTGCCGGGATCTAAGCTCCAAAAATCTATTCCTTCTGTTCACAATAAATTCCATTTCACTTTAATTCTCATACACTCTTGTTCTTCTTATTAGTCTCTCCTGATTGAACTATTTATTGGATAGAAGTTGTTTCTTTAAAAGTTAAAAAAAAACATGCAAACAACCACATATGCATCTTGCTAAATAAGAAAAACTCTGGTAGTATTACTATTCTACTAGTCTAATGATTTTTTGCTGTATTACAAAATGTGTACAATAAAAACGTTTATAGAAGTTTTACGGAAGCAAAACAGTTTCAGTAGTACACAACAACTAATTTCATGTTATTCTCCGTCCCATGAAAGCAGATAAACAGATGTGTTCATAAAGCACAACAAATTTAAAACAACTCAGCAAATCTCTGGATGAGTGTTAGAGGTCTATGTTGAGGCAAAAATCAGATTTTTACAAATGACACGGATACTCGACATATTCAGACCATACAGTAAAGGGTTGAAAAGTGGCTGGCATGTAAGCCAGTATAATGATAAAAAAATGCGCAATTTATTTGGTATGTTGCTCATATCAAACCTGCTCTGTAATATTTCAAAGAAAGCCCCGAAGGAAAAGTTGAGCAGAGAAGCGAGGTGAGGTGTGCAGGTACTGATAGCTTTCTGTCTGGTCTGTTTACAACCGGAAAAACACACTTTAAGGATCTTTATGTAAGTGTAAAGGATTAAGATTACAGCACATAAGATTGTAAGAGATGTGGCAACAAGTCCATAGATGTTGTTGACAGTTGTGTTAACGCAGGCCAATTTAACAATATAATAATTGTCACAGTACACTTTGTTAAGAATGTTCCCACACAGCTGTAAAGGGGCAATCAGTGCTATTGGAGCCATACATAAGATAGAAGCATATGACCATGTTAGAGCAATAAGTACTGTAATCCTGCTATGTGTCATATGTATGTTATACTGTAGTGGATAACAGATAGCGAGGTATCTATCATAAGACATGATGGCTAAGTTAAAAAATTCAATGCAGGCATAAGAGTACAAACAGAAAATCTGCAGGAAACAAAAAGGCACAGAAACAGTGTGAATGTCAGAGAGGATCTGAACCAGCAGGAATGGAAACAACCCTGTGCTACCATACAGTTCATTTACAAACAGGCTGCACAGAAACAGGTACATGGGTTCATGTAAGCTTCTGTTCAGACAGATAACCACAATCAGCAGAACATTGGCACAGATAATAAGAAGATATAAAAACATGACAATCATGAAAAACAGGTATTTGAAAACCCCAGTGTGAAAATAGGCAGCAAGTGTGAAATAAGAAACTTCTGTAGAGTTCATTCTGATCCTCCTCACACAGAATTCAGTGTAATGACAAAAGTCAGATGATCAAGAAAACAATTGTGAGAGACACCCCAAACTAATATAATGCGTAGATCAAAAATAACATTATAAATCACCATTAGTTTATGATATTAGGCGGGTCCTAACATTCACCCGTTGCAGTGAGACTGAATCCCTCCTAACTGAGTTGAAACTCTGCTCCTGCATCTTTTAACCTTTTCTAGTCAGGGGGCGGCCACAGCAGGAGACTGACTTCATTATCAGAGGAACCACTAAATGACTCCAATTTCTAACCTCAGGGGAAAAAACTAACTTTGTAAAGAAACCTACTGTTTGCAATTTGGGAAAGGTGGCTCAAAAAAAAGGAAGCATTATTGTTTCCTTCTATAGTTCTTGAGTAGTTACTATAGAGAGTCCATTCCGAAATGAACCAGACATCAGGTGGTGGTATGAAAACCAATTGTTTAGTACAATATATCCTACACTGTGAGACCAACACTGTCTCCAACACTGTGGTGGGCACTATGGACAGATTTATAGCAAGTGCGCAGGAAAGAGAATGAAGGCATACAAAGCTGCAGGTGATGGTTCTTTGTTCAAGTTGTCCTGGGCTTTACTGTTTGTCACCATTGTACAGAATTTTATTGTTTTCTACCTTCTCTTTGTTGTTGTTCTTCTGGCCTTTATAAAATTAATTTCAGTTCTGATCATCAGTGTGTTTGGGAAGGAGGCAGAAAAGTAAGTGACTGGATCAGGGGTACTACATACCAATGATCTAATCATCAACAATCAACAACCTCTACAAGCTGAGCCATGAATTTTGACTTCTCCAGGCTTTATACACCATCCAGCTTCAACTGCAACATGAAAGACCCATAGTAATGCCAGCAGCACTGGGACACTGCAAGGAGCTACAGCTATTCCACATAATACTTAACAGCTTAGATTTCCTCTGAGCCACAGGGACCTGTGTCATTTGTCATTTTCAATGGCAGACACTTTTTGTTAGTTTTGTTTTGGACTTTTTGCACTTCCTGTTTTATTTTGTAATTTGGTTCCTTGTGTGTCTCAGTGTTTTTGCTTCTTGTCGTGGTCTTGTTTCTGTGTAGTGATTGTCTGCCCCGCCCTGATGTGTTTCACCTGTGTGCAATCACCTTGCCTCCTGTGTCTATTTAGTCTTTGTGCTCCCCTTTGTCTGTGTTGGTTCGTCAGTTTTGTTCTGGGTTTGTTCATGTCACGTTCACGTTTGCTAATAAACCTGTCTGAACCGTTCTCCCAAGAGTTGGCTGCATTTGGGTCCTACTTACCCCTCAAACCCTTGACAACCTGTTTGGCTTATGTTGGTGACAACTGGAAGTAAATATTACATGACATAACACAATACAGACCAGTACGAATTATTGAAGTTTAGGGCTGACTGGGCACTGTTAGGAAAGCCAATGACACCCCAACACAGAGACGTTTTTGCAGACGAGCTACTCGGCTAGGTAATGCATGGTTACCAGCACATACTGTACTGACTGATGTACTCTGTGGAAAGGGACCCAAAAGGTCCCCCTAACTGTTCAATGGAAGTTGCACTTGATAATGTTATATGGAGGCATGGGAGGGACAACATGGGTCATTCTGGGTGGAGTATCTGTCATAGGGTTACCCCGTGTCCTCTAAAAAGTAGGTTGCACCCAGGTACTGCACACAGCCAAGTGATCATGCATTCGTAATTTTGATTCCATCAGGCTGGCTGATAGGATTGTTGTTCCTCGTCTTGTGTTGAGGTTGACATGGTTTTTGTACTACTTTCCAAGTGTTTTGTGTTGCATTAGCATTAGTGTTAGCATTAGCATTTGTGTTAACATGTTAAGCTAGCGTGAGTTAAGGGCTAAATCAGTCAGCTTGCTGGGCTTGGGACAGGGATCACAAGGAAGTTCACTGAGGAAGTACAAACAGGGAACACACTGTGAGTCACCAAAGCGTTGTAATAATTTGGCTTACCAGGTGATTTGTCTTCTTCATGCAGAGTTTCCTGGTCCAACTGTCAAACCAGAAGTGGCAGGATCCAAGGCCTTTCGTAAAGGGGGGGCCTGGAGTCTTTCATGTGAGGGCCAGTGGAGAGGGGTGGTTCTGGTAGTGATTCATAGATGCGTTTTTTTAGGGCCTAATGAGCGTATTAATAGGCTGGTTTGTTGGAGCAGTCCTTCGGTATGGAGATAAAGATCGCTTTTGAGGAGCTTCAGCCATCCCTGTATTTCTGTGATGCTAGTCGGGAGCTTTTTTATGTCGGGAGCTGTAGCGTAACGTCAAGCTTTGAAAGGAAGCTCTTCTTCTACGTGGGATGAGGGCGGACTCGACGCTACACTGACTCAAACAGCATAAGTGTCATAAAGTGGTATTACAACACGGGACGGGATGCAGCTAGTTGGTTAGCATGCTCATTTCAATAGATATCTCTGAAATACAATAGATGGATGGCTTGACATCATCACTGTTGCTCCCTCACATAATATTGATAGTGTTAGTTCATTTTTTGAACATTTTAAACTAAAATTCTGGCCAGATCTTACACATTGCACCTTTAACTGTCTGATAACCAAGAGGAACTGAATAAGTTTGTGCAATCCGGCTATGTTCAAACGACTCCCAGTGAGCAGGTAGACAAACCACAGGAAACCTGGTATTTGCCACATCACACTGTTGAACACAATGACAAACACAGAGTTGTATTTGACTGCTCCTTTGACTACCTGGGACAAAACCTGAACAAATGTCTTCTGCCTGGCCCAACACTGGGTCCCTCTCTCCTTGGAGTTCTACTCAGATTCCACCAGCATACCATTGCTATCTGTGGAGACATCAAAGGTAGATTCCATCAGGTATGTCTTTTGGATAAGGACAAAGCTCTACTGCATTTCATATGGAGAGAGATGCAGCTAGACTAAGATCCCAGTGTTTATGAATGGCAAGTCTTGCCATTTGGAACAGCCTGTAGCCCATACTGTCACACCTATGCAGGTCACTACCATGTCCATGATCACCGTGATGGAAATTAGGAGATCCTTCAATCTGTCCAACATTGTTTTTATGTTGATAACTGTCTCCAAAGTTTTTTTTCCTCCCACGAAGCAATGTCCCTCATTGACAAAATGAGACCTCTGTTTGCTAATGGTGGGTTTGACATCAGGAATCTCCAACCAAATGCAAAATCCAAAACCAGTGAATTGTGGCTCTCAGAAAATGGAGACCCCAAAAAGCTGACACTAGGCTTCCAATGGAACTGCCTCACAGGCATGCTGGGTAACAAGAACAGATCCATCACTTACCAACAACCTACATTGAGAAATATATGCAAAGTGCTAGAAAGTCAATATGATCATTTGGGCTATCTGACCCCTTTCAAAACATGTGAAAAGATCATAGTACAGGATCTATGGAAGCAGGAAAGGGGATGGGATAAGGACCATCACTGGCTATAAAGAGAAGAACAGCCAGGCAACATCAGGTTATGTGGACAAGGCCAATTATTTCAACCTGTTCTACAACAGGTTTGACACAGCCTCACTTGTTCTCTCTCCCACTGCTTCAGCTGCAGCTTCTCTTATGGCATCTCCTTCACAACCTGACACTGCAGCTGCAACTCCCTCCATACTGGGGTCAAGAAGAGGAGGTGAGGGCAGAGCTCAAGAGGCTACATCCTGGAAAGGCCCGGATGGTGTGTGTCAGAGGCTGGCAGAGGAACTTCCCGGTCCTCTGGAAGACATCGTGTCTTGTTCCGGTACCTAAAGTAGGACAAATGGCTGAGATGAATGACTACACACTGGTGGCCCTCACATCACACACCATGAAGACCCTGGAGCTGCTGCTTCTCCACCTTCTGAGGCCACAGGTTGAACATGCACTAGACCCCCTACAGTTCACCTAAAAGGAACATATTGGAGTGGATGATGCCGTCCTTTACATGCTCCACCAGGCTCATTCTTACTTGGATCAGCCAGGTGGTTACATGAGGAAAATGTTCTTTGATTTCTCGAGTGCATTTAACACCATCCAACCCCCAATTCTTAAAGACAAGCTGGAAGGGATGGGGATGGATCCCTGCTTCACATCCCCGATTGTGGATTACCTGACAAGACGACCACAATACATCAGGCTGGGTAAGGTAACTATGTCTCAGGGACAGTGATGAGCAGCACTAGGGCTCCACAAGGGACTGTTCTGGCTCTGTTCCTGTTTACCCTGTATATGACTGACTTTAAATACAACTCTATGTCTTGCTACATCCAGAAATACTCAGATGACACAGCTATTTTGGCGCTTATCAGGAACAGGAAGGAAGAGGAGTACAGGGATCTGACGATGGCCTTCTGTGAATTTTGAGGGAAGGACATTGAGGTGGTGTACACTTACAAATACCTAAGTGTGTATCTGAACAGTAAACTGGACTGGTCCCTGAACACGGATGCCATCTACTGGAAGGGGTAAAGCCAACTCTTTTTCCTCAGGAAGCTCAGGTCCTTTGATATCTGCAGTGAAATGCTGCACATGTTTTATCAGTCAGTGGTGGCCAGTTTACTCTTTTATGCTACAGTCTGCTGGGGCAGCAGCATGTCTGACCTGAACAAAAGGAGACTGGACAAGCTTATAAAAAAGGTTGGGTCTGTGCTTGGCAGGAGTCTGGACTCACTCAGGACCGTTGTTGAGAGACACATGCAATGTAAGATGGAGGCCATCTTGGACAATACCAACGATCCTCTCCACAACATTCTGGCAGGACAGAGATGCAGCTACAGCTGCAGCAAACTTCTCATCTCACTGTGCTGCAGAACACAGAGGTTCAGGAGATCCTTTGTTCCCACTGCCATCAGGCTATATAACACCTCAGTCAGAGGAGTTGGACTAATTTAATTATTATAGATTATTTATTATTAACTGTTATTATTATTATCAACAATGAGCGATTGCACATGCATTTCCCCTAGGGGATAAATAGAGTAGCTATCTATCTATCTATCTATCTATCTATCTATCTATCTATCTATCTATCTATCTATCTATCTATCTATCTATCTATCTATCTATCTATCTATCTATATTAACAACCCAGCCAGTTTGTTGGAAAAATGGCAAACATGGGAGTTTGAACTGTAAAACCTCGCTGACATTCACTTACGTCACCGTTATCTGCCCCACTGTGCCAAAGCAGCCACTTCAGAATCCCATTTCTATGTATTCTGTGATGCCTCTGACTGTATGTATGGTGCTCTTGCCCACCTTCAGACCAAAAGACAACATGACCACACTATATAAGCTTCATTATGGCAATGTCTTGTGTAGCCTGTAAATGTCAGCTAGCCATCCCTCACCTTTAACTATGTGCAGCCCTATCTGGTGCCCAGCTGGCTAACCTTTTCAGTTCTGAAGTCACTCTTCCACAGCAGTCCCATCGTGGCTAACACCTGGCCCCTGTCACTACAATTTGTTTGTTGGCACAAGAATAGCTGAGATTCAGACTCAAAGAATAATCCAGCCAATGACATAACATGGGGCAAAACACTCCAAGAACTTTTCCATCAGCAGAGATGGAGTCAGGGCCCTCCATTCCTCTTGCTCAACACCAATTGCTTGCTGGTCAGCCAATCCATGTTGGCCAGCTGAATAGGAGCCTGTTGAAGTACTCAGGAAATCCATGTTTTGTGGCGCAGTGATGTCAGATGACTGAAATTTCCCTGACCTGACCAAGTACAGCAATCCTGCCTGGATCCTGCATGGCCGCCAAGCCATTCGCCAGTATCAACATTAGTGTTAAAACTGTTAGAGATGGTGTTACAACCCTGAAGAAGGTTTAGGGGTAAGGGAGGCAACCAAAACAATGTAAACAGAAGTACGGTTGGCAAAGAAAGCCTTTTTATTGTAACAAACCTAAAAGTAAGACAAAAGATAAAAAATAACAAAGTAAATACTATATTCAGTGATACAACACAAAGAGAACACATGGAGGATGCTTGGGACAAAGGGAAGGGCGGTGGGTGGCACCAAATCATAAACAAAATAAAACAGCCTTCTGATCTAAGCACCTCTTGTCTAAGCAGCCCCCCACTGACTTTTATACCATGGTACAATAATAAAACAACTCAACCCTTACCTGTCTACTTTAACCTACTAAATATGGACCACCACCCATAATCTAGAGAGATTCAAACAAAAACAAAAAAGACCCAAATATGAATGGGAGTAAAAAAAAAAACAGCTAACCTATGGCCCAAAACTCCCTGATCCCAAGCACGTGTTTCAACTAGTCAAAACTTCACAAAGCATTTTAACTCCAGGAGACTTTAACAGTTCAGTAAAACACATAGTCGACATCACAGAGCACGGAGGCGAACTGCTCACTCTAAATCACAGCCACCACTGGCTTATACACTCTGCTGCGTTTGTCAATTCTAGGGATTGGTTGACAGGGCCTAATAGGAAGACAAAAGGAGGAGCTTTGAATGGGGAAACCCTGGCTCAGGCACAGGTGGGCGGTCAGAGAGGGTGTGGCCCAACTTGCAGCTGAATCCCCAAGTGATGGGTGGGTGACGTCACCCATAACAGATGGAGAGTTAATCCATGCCCAAAATGGTGGACCTTCCTCCAGCCCATCTTAGACTGTTTAAACCCCCTTTCTGGTCTAATGGGATAGAATGTTTTGGGCCTTTCATGGTGAAAGTCAGTTGCCGCACAGAGAAAGGGTGGGGCATACATACAAATGCTTTACAATACGTTGCATACATCTTGAGCTGCTTGACATTATGGACACAAATACATTCTTAATGGCCTTCAGAAGGTTTGTCTCTCGCAGAAGGAAACCCCTTGAACATCTCTAGTCCTACTCTAACTGTAGGACTAATTTCAGAGCAGGAGAGCAGAGCTGCAGAATGCTTTCAAGGCTGTGGCACCAGACTTAAGGTCACAAGTGAACTTCAAATTCAATCCTCCATCTACCCCACATTTCAGTGGACACTGGGAGTGGTAGTTCAGGGAACTATACACAGGGTTTGGGCCAGCTTTGGAAAACCTTTACATGTGGACTCAACAAACTTGAAGGCTTGGTGAGATCACAAAGCTGAGGTGGGATGTCACAATTGTGTTGAGGCAGGCCATACCCATCCTTTTCGTCAATTTAAAAAGCCCAAAGCTACAAAACTGTTATGTGCCAAGACTTGAATTAATAACCTCCCCAGAGCTGTCTGAATCATTGACAGTTACTATCCTGGTAATTGGCAGACTCCTTTCTGCATTATTAGACACATCGTGCTCTCACTCTCTCGTTCAGGCCATGTTTGTACAGAGGGAGCTGTAAAATGTAGATGAGACACTGCCAGTTGTATGTGTTCATGGCCATAGTTCAGAGGTACCAACAGCTGAGGTCTCCATAGAAGCACACATCCAACCATACCTCATGACAGTGGGAGTAGCGCCAGAGTTGCCATATCCTTTGTTAGGGTTTTCACATTCTCTGGGATCTAATCTAGGAGAGCAGGAGTAGGCTGTCTGGAGTTGTTACCATGTCGACAGCAAGGGAAATCCCAGCCCCACTTATATTGGAGAAACCAAAAATTGTTCAGTCAGGCCCGGCAGGGTTGGAGTCATTTACACCTGTCCCACCCTTGCTAGTTGAAACAATGCCCCTGCCTGCCCCACCAAACACAGGGAGTCCAGCTGGAGAGGCAGATCCTACTGGTATCTGAAGCAGAAAGTCATATGTCCCCTTATCAAGTTCAAGCTATGACTACAGACACATTGCAGCTCATGCCATACTGTTTCATGGGCTGGTCATTTGGGTTTCATGAAGACTTTCATGTAAATAAGTAAAACGTTTTACTGGCGAGGGATGTAGAGCCAGGTTCAAAACTACTGCAAAACAGGCCCAGAGTGTCAGCTCACTGCAGCCCTCATCCCACTCCCTGTCATTTATGCCCCCTTTGAGCAGGTTGGAGTAAATCAGGTCCTGTAGAATGGAGTCAAGCAGGCAACAAGTTCATTTTGGTTATTTGTGACTATGCCACTAGGTATCCAGAAGCTTACCCCTCAAGAGAAGTAAGAGCGAAACAAGTATCCACAGCTATGCTTTAGTTTTTCAACCCAGTTGGTATTCTCACAGAGGTCCTCACAGATCAGTGTCCAAATTTCATGAGCCAAACACTTTTATATTGTATTGAAAGAGCGAGAACCACCCCTTACCACCCTCAGACTGATGGACTGGTTGAACGCTTTACTAAAACCTTGATTGGTATGCTTAAGAAGTATGTGTCTAAAACCAGAAAATACTTGGACAAGTGGCTTTCATTTTTGCATAACACGAAGTTCCCCAGAGTTCAACTGGATTTTCAACATTTGAGCTCATCAATGCCCATCAGGTCAGAGGGCCTCTGGCTGTGCTTTGTGAGATGTGGGAGGAGACTGATTCATCATAGACTATGATATGACTATCTCTTTTGTCCTGGGGATGTGTGAGCAGCTCATGAGAACCACATCCATGGCTTGTGAAATTCTATGGAAGTCCCAGGTTAAACAGGAATAGTGGTATGACCATTAAGCCAGGAGCTTTGCATCTGGTGAGCAAGTCTTGCTGCTTTTCCCAACATCAGAAAACAAATTGCAGGCAAGGTGGCAAGTCCCATACCAGATCAAGCAGAAGATGGGTGAGGTGAATTACCAAATCTACATTACAGAGATATAGTATTTCATATAAATATGCTGAAGAAAATGGCACCCCGGGCTGTCCCAGAAGTATCTGCACCCCATTCTCTTTGTTCAGTTCTCAAGGAAGATGATGTGGTGGAAAAGTATCTACCAACTGAAATGTAGGAGAAGGAACTACACTTAGCTCACCTGTCAGATGAGAGGAGGAGGAAACTCCTTCAGATCTTGCCTCTCAGCCTCTTTCGTTCTCCGGACTAGCCTAACAAGGGGCCTAGTGTTGGTCATTTTTTGTGTGTTTGTATGGTATGAGTTACCTTATGACAATTTGAAGATTTTAATTGATTGTAGTTTTGTACTTAGTTTTTTTTTTTGTATTTTTGTCATTTTTTGTATTTTTGTCATTTTTTGTATTTTTGTTATAAACTAAATTTCGGCACTACTGCACTCTGCACCTGACTGGTGATGACAATAAACAGCACCAGGTCAAGATTCCAAGCCTTCTTCTTCCACCACTGGGACAAATCTTACAGTACATATGAAAACAGTAGCTGCACAGTGGCAGGATTTCAGCAAAGGCTACACATGTTGCAAAGGACATAAGCCAGGGTCTTCTCTTTTACACTTTCAAAGGTGCTGGTGTCAGGGGATAAGGCCTTGCAGAGTTCAAAAGCAATTCCCCTGAGCTGCTGAAGTTGCAACCACCACATTGGAGCGGTTTACAACAGACTGTAAAAGTGCTGGAATGAGAGTCATCACCTACAAGCATGAAGCCCTGTTGCTCTGCTGGAAAACAGTGAATTGTTTATTCTAGATTGGGATTGAGTTGCTGCCCCCAGCTGAATGCGTTCAAGAAATGACAGGCGGATTGTCAACAGTAATGCAGATGCCTTATGTCATGATGGTCATGATTGTTGGGTATTGCAATAGAATGTGATGCCCCATACAAGCAGCCAAAAAAAGTTTCCTTTAGAAGGTGTCTGGGTTCAGCCATAGAGACAGAGTGAGGTCCATGACATCTGAGGGACGGTAGTAGAACCACTGCTCCATCACACACGACCTTTCAAGGTTTTCCAGACATGAAAAACTGGCAGTAGAACCCAGAGAATGTTGAAGGGATACATTTCCGCTCACTCACTCAAGATCTCCCAGCCGAATATTCAATGAGCATCCATCCTCTAACTCTTACCATTATTGCCAACAGTGACATTCAAGGAGGGGGGGGGGACCCTCCTTGGACGGTTTGTCCCACCTGTACAAGAAACAACCCTGGTCTAACCAGAGCGATGAGGGTCTCTATGTCAAATGAAGTTTTGACCTCAATTAGGTCAGGTACATTTCAAATGGCTCAACACACCTCTATCTGGAAAGAAGATATGTATATGTATATACACAATATATAAATAATTCTATGAGCCAGACATAAGAATTTAAACAAGTGCTTACTGTAAACAGAAGATATGAGAAATGCATGTATTTTTTTTTCTTTATTTCTGTTATTTTAGCTTACATGATCCTTCATTTCTTTGTTTCGGGAACATTGATGATTCTCTTCATGATGTTTTTCTTAGATGCTGTATAACCTCCATATCCTGTGTTCAATGTGCTGCTGCTTTCTACACCAGAACACGCCTATAAAAAACATTTCACTTATATCTCATCAACAATGTTAATTACATCACAGATTTCAGCTATAGCTGTTTTGGAAAATACGTAATTAAACTGATGAACTTAATTAAACATTTGCCTTTAGATTAATCAGAGGTATCGATAAGCAAGATAATATATCTGAAGTGATGTACTGAAGAATGCAAGATACATCCTCAATGATTACAGAACTCACAGTGCTATGAAAATGATCATTTTTGTGCTTTGTGTTGGAATGTAAAAATAATTATGGTAAAATATACAGTTAATCCCCCAAAATGTATTTTTGTATTGAGGATTTGTGTGATTATAAAGAAATAGTATCTAAATCACAAAGTAAAAAGTTATTTCAACATGTTTTTCAGAACATAATTAATGAATAGGTTTCACACCAACCTGCAAGGATTTTTTGAATAATGCAACATATTTATATTATTTATTATTATTAAAAAAACACTTTTAATGTTCAAAGTAAGGGAATATATGGTTAACTGAAGAACACTAATGATAATGAATCATGAGTCTGTTATTCAGTGTGAAGTTGCATTATTTTTCTTTCCCCTACAGGTGATGTGATTTGATGCAGATTTGATTCGATGTTTGATGTGAAGGATTCAGGTGATTGAGTCTGACAGTAGTTCTTTTTCGTCGGATGGAACTAAAGACTGGACGAGCTTCCTTTTGTTTTGGGGTTAATATATGTACAATTATTATGATTTCTAAAATTTAAGAGATACATAACTATAAGTATTACTAATGAATGGTAAATAAAAAGAAATAATGACAAAGTGTGGTGGCACATTTTTCACAATTTACATAGAAATGCAGAAAAAGTGGATTGGTTAAAAAGTCATGAAATGGGAAAATCATTCATCAAAAAGGATTTTCAACAAACAAACGTGTCTTTCATCAGATGGTCACATTGTGGATTTTAGACACTAAACCACCACAGACAGAGTTTCAGCCTGTGGGAAACACTGACACCTGTTTACCTGAGCGGTCTACATTTCAGCAAGGAGCAGATTTTTTCATATGATACAGATTTTAGACATATTCAAGCCATACATTAAAGGATTGAAGAGCGGCTGACATGTAACCCAATATAATGATAAAAATATTCGCAACATATTAGGTACATTGCTCATATTAAACCTGCTCTGTAATATTTAAAAGCTAGCCTTAAAAGAAAAGTTGAGCAGAGAAGCAAGGTGAAGTGTGCAGATACTGACAGCTTTCTGTCTGGTCTGTTTAGAGCCAGAAAAACACACTTTAAGGATCTTCATGTAAGTGTAAAGAATCAACATTAAAAGACACATGATTGTGCTATAAGCGGTAATGAGACCATAAATGTTACAGCGTAATTATCACAGTAAACCTTGTCAATGATGTTCCCACACAGCTGTAAAGGTGAAGTCAAACATATCATGATAACACACACAAGTAAAGGGTATAACCATATTACAGTGATGAACATGACAATCTTCTTAAATGTCATACATGTGTTATATTGAAGAGGACAACAGATAGCGAGGCACCTGTCATAAGACATGACAGCTACATTTAAATATTGTATTCCACCATAAGACTGCAAACAGAAAATCTGCAGGAAACAAAAAGCTACAGAAACAGTGTGAATGTCAGAGAGGATCTGAACCAGCAGGAATGGAAACAACCCTGTGCTACCATACAGTTCATTTACAAACAGGCTGCACAGAAACAGGTACATGGGTTCATGTAAGCTTCTGTTCAGACAGATGACCACAATCAGGAAAACACAGAGATAATTAGAGCATATAAAGATGTGAGAATCATGAGATATAAATACTTGAAATCGCTGCTGTCAAAATAGCCCCTTAATGTGAAGGATGAAATCTGAGTTGGGTTTATCATCATGTGAGAAACTAAACACACCTAATACTGCATGAATCAGCTGTTCTGCTGAACTGAAGCTCAGACTCTGCCTCTTTAAAACTCTTCAAGTCAGGAGATACCCTCATCATGATTACAGTCTCGATACATCAATGATTTGATGATACTTCTGGTTTCTAACTGATGGAAAATCAAACTTTTGAGCCCAACCTTGATCCACATGTTCTTTTGTTCTATTGACAAAACAACTCACTTTCCCACAATTCCTCACTGTTCACACCTGGAGATGACCCTTTCCCAGGGACCTCACTGACCAGTCACATGTGACCCCCTCAGGGTGTCACCAGACAAAACCAGATCCCCCTCTTTTTTCTGCCTCTTCTGTCCTTGGCTTGAGCAAGAGAGCAGCAGCTCCTCTTCCTTCTCTACTGTTCATGAATCAACAAGGCTCCCAACCCAGGACAGCCCTGCTACCTGTGACAACAGCTCTCTTGCAGGCCTGCCTCAGGCAGACTACAACACTCTGCAGTGACGTGAGTGGACAAGTTTACTTCAGTGGGTACGACACAAAGTCTGCCAGTTGATTTTCGGAGCAACCAAAGACACAGCAGCGTTGGACAGCTAACTTGGTAAGAAGACAAAGAGGAAACCAGCGGCTTCCTCTGCAACACAGAGACCACACACAGCCAGACAGGATTTCACTCCACCAGGAAGCCACCCAACTCACTGGACTTTAAAACAATACCGGAAAGTGGTGGTACTTGTATGTTCCCACGCATACCTGTAGTACATCTCAGTTCTAGAATGTGCATACAGCTAACCTCTCTCCTTCTAACCTGGTACCTTTTTAAACTACATGAGCTAGGCTAACAAAGACACTCATCTTCCTTCTCATCTAGCCACTGAGACTTGGGTGGTCTCAGCGGCCATTTTGAGCAATTTTTTTGTCTACCGCCATCTCATGTAGTCTTCTTTTCCAGGTCATGTGGTCACAGCAAACATTTTGAATCGGCCATCTTGCCTTTGTCTGTGTCCCCACAGACACACCCCCATACACACAGGCTCACACACACACACACACACACACACACACACACACAACTGAATATACTTTATACATATATATGTTTTTGTATGTTTTACTTTGTTACATTGTAAATAAATGTCTTTAATTATAACTACTGGTGTGTTTATCACAAGTTTGAGTATTGCCAACCTCTACTTAGTAGAACTTCGATCCTTCAACTTTTCCTTGCTGTTAATTTTAGATATAGTTATAAAGTAAATCATTTATTGGAGTTCCAGATTAATAGTAATAATTTGAGAATCAATATTGGCTATTCTTGCCTTTTTAGGCTGGTGCCCCTGAGGATTTTAATTCATTTTATGATCTAATATTAATGTTAATTTTGATATCCTATTAATTTATAATAGCCAATAAATTGATAAACAACGGAAGGCCCAACAAGGGGAAGGCTAATGATGATTGTGCATCCTACAGTATAAGATGGTGAATACAGATCTTAAACTGCTTACCAAGACCCTCGCTCTGCGCTTAGAAACAGTCCTGCCTTCTATTATCAATAATGATCAAACAGGATTTATTACTGCCAGATATTCATGCAGGGATATGAGGCTCTGCAATGTTATTCAGCTTTGCCAATCTGGCAAAGTAAACTGTATAGTTATCTGCCTGGACGCAGAGAAAGCTTTTGATCGGGTTGAATGGCCCTATGTCTTTCCCACTCTGGAGATACTCATTAGCTAGCATCCATTAAGCCAGTGAAGTTACTATATAATAACCTGTTATCAGCTGTGTGAGCTATCGGCATGAGATCGCCTTATTTCCAACTGGGCCGGGGGACAAGACAGGGATGTTCTCTGTCCCCATTATTTGCAATCGCTATCGTGCCTTTGGTGGAAGCCATTAGACATGTTCCTTCTATTTCAGGTGTCTCAGTTGGTAGTAAAATTCAAAAAAGTACCCTGTATGCTGATGACGTGCTTTTGTTTCTTACTAACCCAGAAGTCTCAATACCAGGAGTTCTGGATCTGATTGGTTGCTTCAGTCAATTCTCGGGCTACAAAATAATTTGTTCTAAGTCAGAAGCTCTTCCTTTGGGTGGTCTTCATGATACCCACTCCCCCTTATCTCGCCCATTCAGATAGACACTGCAGGGCTTTACATACTTGGGAATAGTGACAACACCATTGCTTCATCAGTTATATGGAGCTAACTTCACACTTCATGCTGAACATATACAGGAGGACCTTGAAAGATGGACTTCCGTACTGCTATCTATGTTAGGAAGGATCTCATTACTTAAGATGAATATGTTGCCGAAACTTCTATATGTATCTCAGATGCTCCCAATCTTACTTCCAAGAAAAGTAATTAAAGAAATAAACAGTCAATTTAGTATGTTTATTTGGAATAGAAAAAAACCTTGTATGAGTATGGCTTATGAAGCCTAAGGAAAGAGTTGGCCTATCAGTTCCAGATGTTAGGCTTTATTGTCATCCCTTTCACCAGTATGGGGCAACATAGATTTCTCTCCTGGTATCACAGATAGGGGCTTTGAGCTGTGGGATAGTAAAGACATTTGTACCGTTGGGCATAGATATGAAAAGGATGTACTATTTTCATTTGATCAAATATGTAAGAAGTATGGCATATCACAAAATGAGTTTTTTAGATATCTTCAGGTACAAAGTTTTTTTAAATAGCTGAAAACACACTGGGCTTTGTTATCAGCCTTCTCCAGCGAGGAACCTGAAAATAATCTCAACTAGTTGAGGAGGTTCAGTGACACCAGCTGGATATGCAGTACTTTGTTTTATGTCTAGATACAGCATTGTCCCTGCAATAGATAGATAATAGACAGGCACCCTTTCTAGTTTGTGCAGGCTTCTGCTGAGAACTAAATCCTGCAAGGTTGGATGGTGGGTCCAGGTGAGTGAGGCTTGGAGCATGACTGAGAGTAATGACTGCTTTGTTGTGACATCACAAAGTTCCAGAAGTCCTGACGGCTGGTTTTAAGGCTCAGTTTCTGAATACAGGCTGTGTGCATTTCTCTGTGGACCGAGCATTTTTATACTTTCACAGTATTAATATATAGTCTAGACCTGCTTTATAATCAAACAACACATGCACATCTACTTTTATACTATATGGACCTTTAACACCAGTTTATTGGCTCATGACGTTTAGTGTTGTCATTGTGACAGTATGAAGAGGTGACATTTGAAACAAATCAAGCAGTCAACATGTCCTACTGACTCCTGACTGAGCTCACTTCATGTTGTCCATGTTTTCAGATTTATTGCTGGGTATTTTTTTTAGATCATCACATCAGTAACAGTGAGACAACTGCATGTTTTCAGTAATTTCTGTGACATCAAACATTTTAAAACTAGAACATGTTAAATATCACACTTACACAGTATCACTGAAACCAGTCAACATTTTATAACAGAGAACATGTTTACATGTTTGTCTGATTTTGGACATCTGAAGTCCGTACATTACAGGAGTCAGAAGTGGCTGTATTAAGAGAAAGTACAGAGAAAGGATGATGCGCAGCACACTGGGAACACTGGTCATATCAAATCTGCTCTGAAGTATCTCAAAGCAGCAGCCAAAAGAAAAGTTGAGCAGAGACACAAGGTGAGGTGTGCAGGTACTGACAGCTTTCTGTCTGGTCTGTTTAGAACCAGAAAAACACACTTTGAGAATCTTCATGTAAGAGAAAAGGATTGGGAGCAGAGGAACTACGATGGTGAGAACAACACCAAACAGTCCATAGATGTTATTCACTTTAGTATCAGAACAAGCCAACTTCACTACAAGGTAGTTATGACAATACAAACTGTTGATGGTGTTTCCACAAAGAGGCAAACGGATGTTTAAGGATAAAGTGATTAAGAATTTCACAAAAGAGTACAACCATATTGCAGAGATAAAGAGAATTGCTTTGTTAGATGTCATACGTGTGTTATATTGTAGAGGATAACAGATAGCGAGGTATCTGTCATAAGACATGATGGCTAAATTACAAAACTCTACATTTGCATATGTGTATAAAGAGAAAATTTGCAGGAAACAAAAAGGCACAGAAACAGTGTGAATGTCAGAGAGGATCTGAACCAGCAGGAATGGAAACAACCCTGTGCTACCATACAGTTCATTTACAAACAGGCTGCACAGAAACAGGTACATGGGTTCATGTAAGCTTCTGTTCAGACAGATAAGCACAATCAGAGAGGAGTTGGCAATAATAATTACAAAGTAAAGCAAAGCAGTTATCATGAAATACAAGTATTTCATAGTTCCTACATGTATATATGTACTAAGAATGAAATAAGATAAAGTTGAATTCATCATCATTCTTGTTTTAGGTGACAAAACAACAACAGTTTGCAAATTGTAAAAAAGTTTGCTGCTCATTTTTTAACCCAAACTGAATAATTAGTTTCAATTGAGGACATTATTCTGAATAACACAGACATTATTTTCACTCACAACACTGCTTCACTGGCTGTTAAAAAAAGCAGCATAAACTAACCATTTACCTCATCCTCACTAAACACACCATTAAAAGGCACAAACATTACACAGAGCTGAACATCTGTCTCTGCTGCATTAGCTGACTTGAAGCTGACATGAAACCTGCTGCTTTATATCTCTCAACAGAGCAGTCCCACATCATTCATGTGTACCAGGGGACACCACAGATCTCCGTCTAACTTTCCAAAGTCCAGAAAATCAATGCCCTGCTGTTCAAGTGAACAGAAGAAAAATTATAAAGGGAAAATTATTTCTGAGAATTATTTGATTCGAAATGAAGTGGCAGTATAAACGGAAGTTAAAAAGTAAACAAGGAAATACAATGCTGAAGTGATAAGTACTATAAACTCTATTGTATAGTGTGAGTTCCAACACTGGTTAGACTGTGTTTCATCAGTTTGACCAGTGATAAGAGCAGAATAATGAACACTAATATTTGTGACACAGTACTGTTAACACTTGTAATAAAACAGCAGTAGAATTAGTAACATTGCTAATCATGCAAGTTGTATTAATATTGTTTATATTATGAATAGCAGTAGTATTTTTTATCAGTGGTGGTCACTCAGCTATTACTGTTAACATGAGTATTAGCAGTAGTAGTAGTCACACAAGCACTAATGTTAGCGTTAGCAGACACAGTGTAAGGACTAGTTACTATTGGCACTAATAAACAGTGGACCTGAGAGCTCAACACACAGCAACTTGTAGCGTCTTAAGTGCTAACCAGAAGTAGTAATGAGACACTAACATCTAACTAGGTCTACAATGACCATATTTTAACAACTGGTATTTTTAACATGAACAATTTACTATGAATTTCTTTAAAACAGATGTTTTTTTAACTTTAACAATAAATTCTTTACAACGACTTTTCCCTCTGTCACATCAACATTTGTATTCTAACAGTAAAAGATTGCTTATTATGAATTTCTTATGTCAAAACAATTAGTATTTTAACATTTATGTTAATTATTTGCTGTATTTTTACATTTTTATGCACCATTTTAATATACTGTTAACTTAATCATGAAAATGAACCAAATGATCCTTTATGATTAACTTAACATGTACATTTAGCAACCAAAATCAGTTAAATTACCATTTAATGGCATTAAAAAAAAAAATAAAAGTGCATAACTTCATTAAAACATAACGATTTTAATGTTAAATAAACAGTGCAATGGTCTTTTAAAGTTTTGACACAGTATCGTTCACTCTGTTAGCCGGAGTTAGAAATTAGCTTAGCCATTAGCCGTTAGCCATTAGCAGTTAGCGATTAGCAGCTAGTAATCTTTTCAGACTATAAATACAATGTTACAGTTGCACCAAAGCATGTAATAAACATTAAACCACATTTTCACAATGACTGCTTGGTTTTTATGAAAAGTATCTTGACTCAACAGTAAGTTTAATGCAGCCTCCCTTCACAGCGGCTAACAACAACAGACAAGCAGACAACGTGGTCACTCACTGGAGTTTCTCAACATTAATAACTCGACAGAAGTTATCTCCCTCTTGCTCACAGTTGGACTTCTATTAAAAGAGCAACTTATAAGCATTGAAACATGGACATTTATCTGACTTTTATGACTATTTTGCGGTGTTTCCTACCAGGAAATGCTTGTTTTTTTTCACATGCTCACACTTGTCTGCTGTTTTGGGAGTGCTGCTGAGGTAACAAGAAGAGCTCATGTAGCCCTCTCAACATTACAGGTGCACAGTGTATATGCACCCCCCATGCAAATTCATTGATTTGAAAACATGTGCGCTGCAAATAAACAAAAAACAAGGGAACTGTTTCCAAGGGAAACAAAAAATTGATGAACCTGCCTGGGACTTGTTCAAAGCCCAATTGTGACTTTTGAAGTTGAAAGCATTGAATAACAAGTGGATCTAAGCCGAGTTCATCACTTTTTTCTTATAAAGTTATTTTTTGCCTTAATTCTGATAGCGCGAGTGAGAGAGAGAGAGAGAGAGAGAGAGAGGGGGAGAGAGAGAGAGAGCATTATATGGTGCTAAGGGCCACGGGTTGGACTCGAACCTGGGCCGCTGCGGTTAGAATTATCCCTTCATGGTATTTGTGTGTTTGCATGTGAAGTCAGTATTTGCAGTTCCTGTTCTGTCAAATTGATGAAGATGTTTTCAGAAGTTGTTTGTGTTTTGTCATATACATCACCTAAAAGTCAGTTTTTTGCATGAGATATGTGTCCCGTTTATTACCCCCTACTACAAAAACTATGTCTCACTGCTGCATACCCAATTGTCCCACTAGGACAAGTAAAATGATTGATTGATTGATTGATTGATTGAATGATTGATTGATTGCAATCATTACCATTTAACTATAAAGCAGATAACTTGGTAATGCCATTCAACCCTTGCAGGTTTTCAGCCAGGTAACTCTAGGTCAACAGTGAGTTCTGAGTAGAAATACTTTAATTGTACATGTAGCCTGACACTAACAGTGACACAATGACGAGAGATTGAACCTTTTCCATTATCTTTCATTGTATAATGGCCAGTCTGAATAAATGTTTATTTTATCATATTTTTAAGGTTGGTGTGTTTGTGTGGTGTAAATATTTTGACTTCTCACACACTTATCTCATTTCTTAAAATGATTTTCTGGGCATCAGAGTTTTAAGGTGCATTTCAGAGTTGTATTGTTATAAGCTGCTTGAATATTTTATTACATAAAGTGCAATTTTAAAAATTCATAAATTTCCATACACCTGTCTTGTCTCAGGTTAACGTTTGCCACGTTTTGTTACCACATTGCAGGTTATGATGAAATGAGCAAAAATTTCAGTGCAAGTTATGATAAATGATTTACTGATATTTTTATTATATCATCATTAAATCTCTTTGACCAGTCAACATTTTATAGCAGAAGAGATGTTTACATGTATTTCGTATTTTGGACATTTGCAGTCCGAACATGACAGGATTCAACAGTGGTTGGAGAATCACAAAGTACAGAGAAAGGATGATGCGCACAACACTGGGAACACTGGTCATATCAAATCTGCTCTGAAGTATCTGAAATAAACAACCAATAGAAAAGTTTAACAGGGAAGCAAGGTGAGGTGTGCAGGTACTGACAGCTTTCTGTCTTGTCTGTTTAGAACCAGAAAAACACATTTTAAGAATCTTCATGTAAGAGAAAAGGATTGGAAGCAGAGGAACTACGATGGAGAGAACAACACCAAACAGTCCATAGATGTTATTCACTTTAGTGTCAGAACAAGCCAACTTCACTATAAGGTAGTTTCTACAATACAAACTGTTGATGGTGTTTCCACACAGTGTCAACCGGATGTTTAAGGATAAAGTGATTAAGAATTTCACAAAAGAGTACAACCATATTGCAGAGATAAAGAGAACTGCTTTGTTAAATGTCATACGTGTGTTATATTGTAGAGGATAACAGATAGCGAGGTATCTGTCATAAGACATGACGGCTAAATTACATAACTCTATATTTGCATATGTGTACAAACAATAAATCTGCAGGAAACAAAACGGCACAGAAACAGTGTGAATGTCAGAGAGGATCTGAACCAGCAGGAATGGAAACAACCCTGTGCTACCATACAGTTCATTTACAAACAGGCTGCACAGAAACAGGTACATGGGTTCATGTAAGCTTCTGTTCAGACAGATCACCACAATCAGAGAGGAGTTGGCAATAATAATTACAAAGTAAAGCAGAGCAGTTATCATGAAGTAAAAATGTCTCAGTGTTCCTAGGTATATATAGACTTCAAGAATGAAATAAGATGATGTTGAATTCAACGTCATTATTTAAAGTGACAAATATTTTAACCTATTAATTAATTAGCTGTTTGCTTCAAAAATAACACTTTGAAAAACAGTGACATTAAAATATTTCCCAGGTTTTACACTAGCACCTTATTAACACAGTGTCACAGGGTGTTTCCTCTCAGCAGCAGCAAAACTTACTGTATACTTACGTCCTCACACGACCTGCAAGTCTGTTAATGACATGTGATCACAGCTCAGCCTCTGTCAGCTGATGTGCAGCAGGCTGCTGCTGGTGTTGCTTTATATCCTCCCCCAGAACAGAAGGATACCAACCAGTAGTTCCCATCTCATCATCAAGGCCCGTAACTGTTAATCGCCAGTTATGGGGAGTTTAAACATTTATATATCATTTTTACCTGTAATTTTAAAAATTACAGGTGTTATGCCTGGGAATCTTTTATTACGATTTCACACACCCCTAAAATGGACCATACCATTTCTAAACCTTGATGTTAGCTGAATGTCTCATCTTCCTCCCTCACTCCCATCAATTGAGACACTGTAGGTAATTGTAAGTAGCAGTAGCTATCTACCTGATTAATGCACTTTACTTTCTTACCTTCAGAGTTTCTTAATTAGATTGTGTCAAATATCTATGGATCTTCTAAATTTAGCCTTAAGTTAAAGTTTAGCTAACTAATGTTATCTAGTTTCTAACTATTGATTTAAGTTACAGTTAGGCTAACTATTGTTAGCTAGTTTCTAACTTTAGCTTTAAGTTACAGTTTAGCTAACCAATGTTAGCTAGCGGATGGTGTGCCCTTTCATTTCGTGTTAGCTTGTCATTTCCTCACCAATGTAAAACGTCATATATGATCTAATGTTAGCAAACACATGGTGCTCAGTCATTAACACAGAGACAATGGTGAATTAGTTGTTGGAGAGAAACATTTTGACATCAGTTTATTATTTCATGTTAATGGTCTTTGTGTGTCTGTGGTGGTTTAGTTAGTATTTTATGTTTTTAATATCAGCTTCTATAATTGTCACCCCCTTTGTTTTCATTCATGAATTCAGGAGTTTTACCTGTTGGGTCATGGAACAATATTAAAATAGCGGTGTGTTGAAGGCTCAGTAATTGTATTAAAAGTGGTGGAAAGTAATTAATTACATTTATTCCAAGTACTGTACAATTATTATACAATTTTGAGGTACCTGTACTTTACGTGAATATGAATGAGTGTTCACTGGAAATATTGTACTTTCTACTCCACTACATTTATTTGACAGCTTGAGCTAAACAAGCAAGATACTGTAAAGACTGCTACACTTCAGTTCACTGAGGCATGCGCCTGCAATGTACAAGGTTCCCTTTTGCCCTGGAGAAAAAGCAAAATTCAATTTAGAAGAGATGTCCACTCTCCTCATTAATCTTTACTCCTCTCACAGCTGACATGTGCCAAAAACACTTTTTTATACCAAGAACCTTCCTGCATCTTCTAAAGTCACAGATACTCACACTATTCGGTCAACTGGTCCTCGCACTAAGAAACTAAGAAGTTATTTTCTCCTGTAACCTCAGACTGGCCAAGTAACCTCAGGTACCTTTGTACTGATATTTCCACCAGTCTGTCAGACTTATTTATGTTTTGCCTGATTTCTTCTATAAACTTACATCAAAAACAGAAGATGGTTTTCAATTTTAACTTTAAATTTTTCTCTCACTCAGCTGCATGTTTTAATCAGCACATTTCAAGGTGTGATATTGATACTTTATTTACCTACACAGTATCTCTATAACCAGTCAACATTTTATTACAGAAGAGATATTTACATGTTTGTCTGATTTTGGACATCTGCAGTCCGTACATGACAGGAGTCAGAAGTGGCTGCATGATGAGAAAGTACAGAGACAGGATGATGCGCAGCACACTGGGAACACTGGACATATCAAACCTGCTCCGCAGGATTTCAAAGCAGCAGCCAAAAGAAAAGTTGAGCAGAGACACAAGGTGAGGTGTGCAGGTACTGACAGCTTTCTGTTTGGTCTGTTTAGAACCAGAAAAACACACTTTGAGAATCTTCATGTAAGAGAAAAGGATTGGAAGCAGAGGAACTACGATGGAGAGAACAACACCAAACAGTCCATAGATGTTATTCACTTTAGTATCGGAACAGGCCAACTTCACTACAAGGTAGTTATGACAATACAAACTGTTGATGGTGTTTCCACAAAGAGGCAAACGGATGTTTAAGGATAAAGTGATTAAGATATTCATAAAAGAGTACAACCATACAAAAATAATGAAGACAGCTACATGGTTAAATGTCATACGTGTGTTATATTGTAGAGGATAACAGATGGCGAGGTATCTGTCATAAGACATGACGGCTAGGTTTAAAAACTCGACACTTGCATAAGTGTAAACACAATAAATCTGCAGGAAACAAAAAGGCACAGAAAGAGTGTGAATGTCAGAGAGGATCTGAATCAGCAGGAATGGAAACAACCCTGTGCTACCATACAGTTCATTTACAAACAGGCTGCACAGAAACAGGAACATGGGTTCATGTAAGCTTCTGCTCAGACAGATCACCACAATCAGAGAGGAGTTGGCAATAATAATTACAAAGTAAAGCAGAGCAGTTATCATGAAATACAAGTATCTTAAGTTTCCAATGTGAAAATAAGCTCCAAGGATGAAGTAAGTTAAAGATGATAAAGTTGAATTCAGCATCGTTCTGAAAGACATCCCATTGAAACAGTGACAGCTTCATGGACATTTTATTTTAAATTAAAAAAAATACACACTATCACATGCCATATGAACTTACCCAGCCATCAAACCCGGGACCCCCCCCCACACTGACTGTTGAAGGACCTGTCACCTGCTGAGCTGTAGACTCCTGTACCTGTCCCTGTATCAGCTGCTCCTTTATACCCCGTCACAAGAGAGAATCGCAGACCAGTCCTACATTATGTCATCAACACAACAACAATGAGGACTCACTTCATTCACTGCGTTACCACATAGCTGATGGTAAATTAGCTTCATTTAGGTTAACGTTAGGGCTGAACAACTGTGACAGGAAAACAAATAATTACTGCTCCATAAAATATAATGTTTTTTTTTCTTTTGCTTTGCTCTTGTGAAATACTAGATAGTTTAAAAACCACTACAATTACACAGTCTGAATAGAAACATCAGTGTCTGGTTAACAGTTAGGACCAAAGAGTTTCTTGCTCGACTGTTGACTATTTGTTGCAAATTTAAAAAAGAAATTAACTTAATTAATTAAGCAGCCATGCTAAGTGGCTAACACTAGGCTACTCACATCTTTCAAATGATGAGTCATGTTTGATGTTGATGACTGACAGGTGAATGTTTGCCTGTTGTTCTTTACCCTCCGGAAACAATCCACACTTTGATTTCCTGCCTGACGTACCGGTGTGTAATTATTGTAATTACTGTGATTATCATCATTCTATGCCTCTATGTCTTGTTTACTATTTTATTACTAAATATGTTCAGTTCAGTTCACAAACACAAGATGCAAAGAGTGACTGAGTGTAGCCACTTCCTGTGAGAGTGATGTTTATTTTCATGCCGTTAACCAACCAATCAAACCTTGGTCAACTAAAGACCAGTTCATACTTCCTCAAGAGTCTGCTTTGATAGTGACATCTGTGTCCACAGACCCCAATGTGGACATGTGATCATACACAGCAGTGCACCAACTATGCATGCTCCAGAGAACGAAAGGAATTCTTTTTTTTGAAGAGAGGTTGTGTGATGAGATCTGGTGTTTATATGATTCTTCTTTGATGGTGTTGAACTCCTGACCTTGTTCTCCTGTTCTCATTATACTTTCTCTTCTTGTTCACTTCTTCTACATCTTGATTTTTACAGTGGTCAGCAAACAATGTTGTGGTGCATTACCAGCACCAGCTGGACCAATGTGGACCCCATGTGAATTGTGAATGAAACTCTGTGCAAGTCTGCAGCTGTCCATGGATGTGGAAAGAATGTCTATGTCCTAAGACTCTTGTCATCAACTAAGGTTAGGGAGCAGCCCTGCTCACGGTTCATAAAGAGAAGTGGCAGTGGACATTTTCAGGGTCTGAACGTTCACAAGACAAAAAGCTCCCACATTTCTCTGTCAGGGGTATTCAACACCGAAGCTGAGGCCATAATAGTGATAATACATGTACATGTCCAATAAACAGACCCAAATAAACCAGACATGAACAGACGAACCGACCAAGATAAAGGGGAACACAAAGACTATATAGACACAAGGGAGGTAAGGGTGATTGAACACAGGTGAAATACATTAGGGCAGGGCAGACAATCACGACACAGAGAAACAGGACCAAGACAGGAAGCTGACAGGGAATCAGGAACAGGAATCAACCGGACCACTGACTGGGAACCAGAATCAGGAGTCAGCTGGGCCGCCGATGGGACAGGAGGAACAGGATTCGGCCAGACCGCCGACAGGAAACAAGGAGCAGAGGTCGGCTGGACCACTGACTGGGAACCAGAATCAAGAGTCAGCTGGGCCACTGTCAGGACACTAGGAACAGGATTCTCCCAGACCGTCGACAGGACATGGAGAGGCAGAGCAGGTGAGACATTGTCCAGAACCACTAACTCAGGAACTAGGGCGGAGTCGTCCGGGACCCCTGATGTTGAGACAGTTGATGCATCAGCCAGGATGGTCGACCCGAGAATTGAGTCAGGAGCCGATGAAACGTCAACTGGGACCCCCGACGCTGGAACAGCTGATGAGCTTATAAGCTCCTTTCCTGTCAGGACTCTGTGGATATTTTTGGAAACAGCAAGTATATGTGTTTCCTCCAGTCTGTAGGTTTCAGTCTTTAGTCCCATCAGATACAGTTCTTAGAGTGAAAACGAAATTGGCCCAAACCCCAGGTTGACGTTCTGGCCGCCTAACATGAGGGTCTCACTGGCTCCAACCATGTTAGCTTGGAGGCATAAAGATCTGAGTTTGGGTTCAAATGACTTTTGCTTATGGTTAGGGGACCTTCGTCATCATGGTTACAATAGTAATCACGTGGTAAAACAAGGTCCTGACACCCATATATATATATATATGGGTGTACAGGTCCTGACACCCATATATATATATATATGGGTGTCAGGACCTTGTTTTACAGATACAAAGTCCACAGAGGGCCACTGTTCTTACCTTACATTCATTTCTTAAACTATATATATATATATATATAAATATATATATATATATATATATATATATATATCAGGAAGAGGCTGTGGTGGATGGAAGATATACTAAATGCAGGACTGTCCAGGTTCACATCCAGGCTCACAGGTTCACAACCAGAGACCAGACAACAACAGCTCTTTGGTTCAAGTCAGTACAGATGGACGTTTATGTTAAATGTAAATAAACAGGTTGAACCATTTCTGTACTAAACCAGACCAGCATCTTAAACCTGAACAAAAATCTGAGAGAGTCTGAACAGAACCAGAAACAGTTTAATAAAGCTGGAGTCACTACAGAAGGAGATTAAACTGTGCGATCAGATATTTAGGAGGAAAACAAACAGCTTGTCTGTGAGGATTTTACTGACACATTCTGTGGTTTTCCAAATACATGAAGTAGCCTGCACATTGAAGAATGACACTGAAGTTGTGGTACAAAGTGACACATGATTGATAGATATATAGTGCAGATTGCAAATGCGATGTAGCGTGCATTGATATACATATCACATGATATACATATATGTACTGTATATGTGATAGCAGCCCCTGACTAAGTAAGTCATGTAGAGACACATAATGACAGACAGTCTTCAGGACAATGAGTGTGTGTGTGTGTGTGTGTGTGTGTGTGTGTGTGTGTGTGTGTGTGTGTGTGTGTGTGTGCAGCTCATAGTGTATTCTAACTATTCATGTACAGTTTTTTGACTGACTGTTAAACTAATATTTTAAAACTAATGTGAGGCTAACTCACTTGTTGCCCATGCTGGGGGGGGGTGTCTGAAGGGAGGTCATTACCAGTCCTCTGTGGACCAGTCACACCAGTACTGAGGTCTGGATGGGCTGTCTGGTCTCACTGGTAAACAGCTCTGTAATTGCTTCTGAGGGAATTAGTGGAAACAGTGTCTGATGTGAAGACGCCTCAGGGACAAACATGTTGACAGGCTGAAATGACCTTTGACCTGAGGGACTTTATTAACCAAGTCTAACTTAACGTAGTGATCTAACTTTCCCCAGCAGCTGAGGACCTGAGGCCACTGAGAGGTTCACTGTAGTCACAGTTAGTTTGAGAGACAGTTCTTATTTGTGATGAATTCAGATCATTGATCAGATTAAAGCTTCAATAATCAATGTTTTCATGTTGATCCTAGTCCTCCTCCCAGTCTTTTTGCTGCATCTTAAAAACTGATTTTGACAGTTTTCAGTGCTTTGAAACTAATTTATGAATAGAAATGGTAACAAAGTAGAAAAGGAGGGAAACAACAAAGACTGAATACAACCACAACAAATGAACTTGTCAGAGCAACGTAACGTGACGTGGCTGGATACAGAACAGCAGCTGTTCAGAGCAGTTCTCTGAAGAATCACTGATAATAGTTGAAGTCATTATCAGGCTAGAATCAACTACTCCACAAAGCAATCAAGTGTCACAGTGGTCACAGCTTCCTCCTCCTGAGTTAGTGTTGAATAATGACAGAACATTACGATTTCAAAGTGAAGTTGACCTTTGACCTTTTGGATATAAAATGTTGTGACTTCATTTTATCCTGTTAGACATTTGTGTTAAATTGTGTTAAAATTAATTAATTAAGTCTTGCGTTATGGTCAAAAATGTGTTTTGTGAGATCACAGCGACCTTGACCATTGAACTTTGTCCACCAAAATCTTTTCAGTTCATCCTTGAGTCCAAATGAACATTTGTACCAAATCTGAAGATATTCTGTCGAGGTGTTACTGAGATTGTTCACAGGGTCAAAATTGTGTTTTGTGTATAAAAATATACATTAGGATGTTAACCAATATCATTATAGTGTGCACGTGTTCAAAATCCCCAATTAAATAATCAACATGATGTTTAAAGTGAAGGAAACAGCCTGGGTCTGTCCAGAGGTAACATGAGTCAAAAAGTCTAAATCATCTTTCTAACCACGTCTCCTAGACCTCCGTGGAAAACATCATAATGTGAAGGAGAGTTCATAAGGACTCAGCAAAATAATCTGACACACACCTCCTTTCACCACAGAAACAAAACAACCAGGACTGAAATGTTGAAATAATAATTAAAAAACTAGAAAATTTCTGGAGAAATTTTGAATGTGCCTGATGCTTGGTGCGTGTACTTCACTCCTCTCGTTTCAATCTGTACAAAGGACGTTACTTTCAGTTTCATTCATGTCGTAGAGACTCATCCTGACACTGACCTCAGTCACTGCAGGTGTCCCTCACTAAGCCTTTTGAGCCTGTCACGACTGGCCAAAATAACCTCACACTGATGGTTTCACAATCAAATTTGTCCCCACAACCAAAGCAAGACATGTATACACACATGTACATGACCCAACAGAAGTTGATCTGCAATAAAGCTGTACCACTATATCCCCATACGATAACTTCTAAGATCAAACTTTTACCTTACCTCTTTACAGAACATCTTTAGGTTCCAGATATATCAGTTCCCAGGTGAGAACTTCAACGAAATCAACCAATTAATTGTGAGGAGTCCAATTGAGTCCAATTAGCCAATAAGAATCAGATTTGTCCATTTCTGCCTGGATATTGCGTTAGTAGCACCTGATGACACCTGAGACCTGCTGTTTGCGATCAGCTTCTGAATTTGTATTGCAGTCTATGGGAGAGCTACTATGATGGTTGAACAGTTCATGTAGCTCAAAGCTCAAAGTAAGTTCAAAATATCTGCTGCTGTTTTTACTGTTGCACTGTCCAGTCTGAACTGTAATCTCTCTCTATGAGCACTAACTTGTAAATAGCTTTCTGCTTCTGTGTGTGTGTGTGTGTGTGTGTGTGTGTGTGTGTGTGTGTGTATGGCTCATGTTCAAATTCTGTAAGAGTCTGTGCGAAGGTAGACACATTCTGTGAAACATGACAATTTTTTCTGCTATTGAGGAAGCCGTGATGTGTGAAGACTGAAGTATGTGGCCGTTAGGATGAGTTAAACAGAATTTTTTCAGAGGAGTTCTAGAGGTTCTCCCACTTGCGATAATCTGATGTACTCTAGCTCATTTGACAAAATGTAAACTGCGATTTTGTGTAAACTGATCTTGTGACCCATTTAATGTTTCATCCATTTTTCTACGTTGAAGTAGGACGCAGCAGTAGAGCTCCAAAGTTGATGATTTTGAAGACATCTCCCCATTCATTCTCTGTAGGAATTTTTTCAACTTTCATCGCCATTTACGTCGCCATTTACGTCGCCATGGTTACTCACCACCATTTCCAATCGAGCTGCACACATTGAAATATATAAAGTCTGGGTCTTCTCAAAGCTGCGGGACTAGTTAGGTGCCAAAATTTAAATACAGAAGAGGAATAAGACAATCTTGAAAATGCATTTCCTGCTGAAAATGCATGTGTGTGCTGAGAGTTGAATGAGATTGCTAAAGCCATGCTGAAGAAGCTGAAGCATTGCTGAAGTAACTGCTGAAGAAGCTGAAGAAGCTGAAGCATTGCTGATGTAACTAAAGTAGCTGAAGCAATAGCTGAAGTAGCTGAAGATTAAAAGCAGAACTTGAAAGCTGGGGGTTGAATGTCCTGAAATGGAAGAAAAAGGCCTGAATAGATGATGTGAGGTGTAACAAACAGCACAAAACTGTACAAAACATACAAAATGTAAAAAACTGGTTAGTTTAAAGCTGAATGACCTAAATTGGTTGAAAATAAAAACCAAAGAAGAAATTTAGAATCAAAACTTGTAATGTTACACCTGAAGGAGATTACTGACACAATGCTAAAATAGTTGAAAAAGTAGCTCATACTAACTAATGAACAGTGTTTTGTTTTGTTGTTTTGTTGCTTGGAAAATCAGCCGGCTTTGTGTCGTAGCTTCTGATTCTGAAGAGAATTTGGTTCACTCTCAGTTAATCCGAAGCAGGTTGCTGCTGTTGAGGAGAAGAGTGTTTGCAGGCTGCTGTGAGCAGGCCGGCGAGAGAGCTGGTTTCTCAGGTAGCAGGGCTGACCTGGGCTGGGGCCTTGTTGCCCTTTGAAAAGCTAACCCAAATTCTGGAGTACAAGTCCTTCATTCACTTCTTGGTGAGGGTATGGTATGGTTGAAAGTAAAACAAACAACAACAGAGACAAGTTGCAGTTCCTTATACAGTTTACAAAAGGCCAAGCTTGGAGGAACTAGACACAGTGTCCAACATGAGAAGCATTGTGCTTAAGCGACCGTACAAGCTCAGAGAGAAATGGCGTAGCAAAGCTTACGAACTGCAAGAGGAGCGCAATCATAGGGTTAGGATTTTGGACCTTGTCTGTTTCACTGAAAAACAAGCTCGCATAGCAGCCAATCCAGTTTTTAACGACCTTCAAGATCAGTCAACAGTTAAAGGAAAGGTGGCTGTAAAGCCTAGATCTCCTGTCAAATTACAGATCTCAAAGGTGTCACTATTGCCCCAAAAAAAAACAGCCTGAACCCTACTGGTGGATGCTGTGCGGCTGAAAGAAAAGAGAAAAAGAAACGTCAAGTCTAACAGAAAAGTGCCTAAACAGCAAGAGAGTGCGGGCTGCAATCGGTGTGGCAACAGACATGCGCCTAAACAGTGCCCAGCTTTCGGGAAGGACTGCAGGAAGTGTGGAGGTAAAAATCACTTTGCCAAATGTTGCTTCTCAAAGAAAGTGCAGCTTGTGGAGAACAAAGGTGACAACAGCAGTGCTGAGGATGAGACACCGTTCTTCGTGGATACAGTCAATGTCATGAACCCAAATGCACGACTTGGCTCGGTTGATTCAGCAAAACAAGGTTTTATTGCAAGCAATGATCGGTACACGGAAAGGCAGTTAAACCAGGCACAGGTATCCAAAACGTGAGGCAAAAGGCAAGGTCGAAAACAAGCAAGGTTCAAAATACAATAAAGCTATGACTGTGACTGTGACTATGACGCTGGAACGTGATCTGTGAGAATCGACGAACTGGCGACGAGACAAGACACAAAGGGGAATATATGCGGGATTGATTGGGAGTGATTAGACAGGTGCGGGAGACACAATCAGGGATCAGGTGCACACAGACGAGGAGGAGGCAGGGCAGACAGGAACAGTGAAACATGACAGTCAAGCTCATAGATGACGACAGTCTCAAAGAGAAAGAGGGGCCTCCAGTCTACGTCGATCTGGTCGAGGATGCTGAGAGCACTACAGAGGACGAATGGATAGCACATGTGTATGTGAATGGCATGGATGTTTCACTGAAACTGGACACAGGTGAATATCCTGCCAATGAAAGACTATTACAGACTGAGAAAAAAGCCCAAGTTTCGTGATAAAAGGTAAATCTAAGAACTTGACAAGCCTATACCTACAAAGGGAGTGTGTAGAGCTAACCTATCTTGCAATGGTAAAAAAGTGAATGCACTTTTTGTTCTGGTAGATGGTAACAGAGAAGCACTACTGGGGTTGAAAGCCTGCATAGCTTTAGGACTAATAAAAAGAGTCCATGTCATTAACAGAGAGAAAGTGACACAAAAGCAGTCAACAGAAGCCAATCATTGCGTAACAGAATACAGAGAGGTGTTCAAAGTAATAGGACGCTTGCCAGGTGAACACAAAATTAAGCTCAGGGCTGATGCAGAGCCAGTCGTACACCCAGCAAGGTAAGTGCCTGTTGCACTCAAAAAGAGGCTGAGAGCAAAGCTAAATACCCTGATAGAAGAAAACATAGTCAGGAAGATTGACGAACCAACAGAATGGGTTAATTCCCTTGTAATACTCGAAAAGTCAGACGGTGATTTGAGACTGTGCATAGATCTTAAGGATTTAAATAAAGGGATTCAGCGTGAACATTACAGGTTACCAACCAAATCAGACATAACTAGTGCTATGAGTGGAGCACGCTACTTCTCCAAACTCGATGCCTCATCTGGTTTTTACCAAATAGTGCTAGATGAAGAGAGTGCCAAGTTATGCACATTCAATACACCATTCGGGAGGCATTGCTTTCTAAGACTACCTTTTGGTATAAGTGTTCCACAAAACTATGCAGCAGCTGTTTGATGGAATAGAAGGGGTGGGTGTATTCATTGATAATGTGATAATCTGGGGTCGCACTAAACAGGAACATGATGACAGTGCTCAACAAAGCACGAGAAGTGTGTTTAAGACTGAACAAAAAGAAGTGCCAATTTGGTGTGAGTGACGTAACTTACCTGGGTGAAAAGTTATCAGAAGCTGGGGTGTAGCTGGACCCCGAGAAAATCCGAGATATAGTAGAAATGCCCATACCAGAAGACAAGAAGGACCTGCAAAGAGCTTTAGGTTTGGTAAACTACCTAGGGAAATTTATTCCTAACCTACCATCTAACACGAGGGCATTGAGAAGCCTGCTAGAGGCAGACACAGTGTGGCAGTGGACTGCAGAGCATGTGAATGAGTGGGAGTGGGTACAGGACACTCTGACAAAAGAGCCTGTCCTGAGATTCTATGAAGAAGACAAGCCACTTAAAGTCTCCACAGATAATTCAAAAGCCAGCCTAGGTGCTGTGCTACTCCAAAAACATGACTCTGAGTGGTTACCAGTAGCATATGCTTCCCGCACTATGACATCAGCGGAGAGAAATTATGCAAAAATAGAAAAGGAGACACTAGGGGCAGTGTACGGCTGTGAGAAGTTTCATGAGTACATATACGGGAGGTCAGCTATCTTGGAGACAGATCACAAACCTCTAATAGCCATATCTCAGAAACCACTAGGAGATTCGCCACCGCGTATACAGCGCCTAATGCTGCGTCTCCAAAAATACAACTTGAAGTTCGAGTTCACACCTGGCAAACACTTAATAGTAGCAGATACATTAAGCAGGGCCAGCTTGCAGCATGATAAAAGTACTACTGAGGATGATGTGCAAGTCCATGTGGATTATGTCACAACACAGATGCCAGTGTCAAAGGCAAAATGGGGAGAAATTGCTAAAGAAACTCAGGAGGATGAAACACTTAGAGGTGTGGTCAAACAGATAAGCTTACCTGGCAATGTGAAGCTAGTCAAGCCATACCAACATTTTAAGGGTGAGTTATCTGTGGTGGACGGGGTTCTGTTAAAGGGCACGCAGATAGTCGTTCCCACCTCCATGAGATCACAAATGCCGAAGTCAGTGCATGAGGGACACTTGCGTATTGAAAAGTGTAAGAGACGTGCACGTGATGTTCTGTATTGGCCGAACATGCATAGAGACATTCAGACGTTGGTGCAATGCTGTGAGGTCTGCCAGCGACATCAATACCAACAGCCTAAGGAGTCAATGATGCCACATGATAAACCACAAGAGCCATGGGAAAAGATTGGAATGGACTTATTTCAACTAAAAGGCAAGGATTACCTGCTGGTGATTGATTAGCACAGCAATTACCTAGAATTCTGTCAGCTGTCCGCCACAACGGCAGAACATGTAATTGCACACACAAAGGCCATATTCGCACGACATGGGATTGCATCCACAGTGATAAGTGACAATGGGCCTCAATTCAGCAGCCAGAGTTTCAGGGAGTTTGCAGAGACTTATGGTTTTGAACATTTTACTTCGAGCCCCCTTTACCCGCAGTCGAATGTGAAGGCTGAAAGGCAGAAAAACATACATTCTCTTAAGCACTATGAATCAGAAAAAACTTGTTCCATCTCATATCACATCTGGAATTGAAGTTTCAGCACTGGACAGCGACAACTTCATACCTCTCCCTGATGTTTTCACCCAGAATGAAATGCCAGTCACTCTAAGCAGCATTCCTAAGCAAAATGACTTAACGCAGTGGGCGTACCTGAACAAAGTCAAACTTCCCAGTATTGATGCTAAAGTGGAATTATTAATTGGCATAAATGCTCCAAAGATATTAGAGCCCTGGGAGGTTATTAATAGCCAAGGTGAGGCCCCCTACGCAGTACAAACTCTCCGGGGATGGGTTGTAAATGGGCCACTCAGAAATAGGGGTGATGGCAGTACAGTGTTTGTGAACAGGATATCAGTTGTAAGTTTGGAGGAGCTTCTGATCTCACAATATAATCAGGACTTTAATGAGGTATCATCCCAGGAAAAGGCTGAGATGTCAACTGAGGACAAGAAGTTTGTGAACAGGATATCAGTCGTAAGTTTGGAGGGGCTTCTGATCTCACAATATAATCAGGACTTTAATGAGGTATCATCCCAGGAAAAGGCTGAGATGTCAATTGAGGACAAGAAGTTTTTGGAAATAGCCAGTGAGGCTGTCCTACAGGATGGACATTACAACCTGAAGTTACCTTTCAGGAGAGTCAACGTCAGCATGCCAAACAACCATCAAATTGCTGAACAGCGCCTAGAGAGCCTAAAAAGGAAGATGAAAACGGACCAACAGTACAAGCAGGAATATATTACATTCCCCAATGACATCTTTGAGAACAACTACGCAGAGGAGGTCCCACAGGAAGAACTGACACAGTCTTCAGGACAAGTCTGGTACATACCACACCATGGGGTGTACCACCCCAAAAAGAAAAAACTTAGGGTGGTTTTTGACTGTGCAGCCTCTTACCAAGGTGTGTCTCTCAACACAAAACTGCTGCAGGGTCCCGACCTGACTAACTCTCTTGTAGGAGTCATTATGAGATTTCGCAGAGAGCCCATTGGATTTATGGCCAATATCAGGAGCATGTCCAGACGTTGTCGGGAGTGCATACAGCCACGCTGTATATGAACACCTCAGTTAGTTAAAGTGAGTTGTGTGTTGGTTTTTCTGATATAGGACAGACTGGGACCTCAGACTGATCTGTGATCTGAGATATACATGAAATGAACTGGACAGAGACTCAGCTGTCTGACTGCAGAAAGGAACAGTGAGTTTCTGATGCTGTTAAAAGTTTTACTGTCGCAAGGAAGAAGTTTGTTCTGCTGCATAAGATAATCAAACTTCAATATAATAAAGACTTAGTCAGAAACATGATGACATTAAATGTAATGATTTGTTTAATAAAAGGTAAAGGCAGAGTGTCTGTGACCACAACAGATAAGCAGGCCTGTTGAATAAACTGTTGATGACCTGGACAGAGGTCCAGTTATTTAGTTCTGTGGAAACGGTGAATTATATTTGTGATTTATTAAAGTTTGCATCAGAGAAACTTTCATAAATAGGTTTGATCATGTTCACAGTTCATTTTTGATCTACTAATTAACTAACAGGTGAACTGAAGTCAAAGTAAATTCAGTGATGTTGCTTCACTGATGTGGTAAAAGACCACAGAGCTTCCCAGGTGCATGCTGGGAGGATTTCACTACCAACAACAGAATGCCTTCCTGTCATTTCATTATAAATAAATTAGACTGTTAATCATTATTCCTGCAGATTTAAAGACTTTTAAATTGTTTAAAAGATAAACAAATAATCTACAGGAGTTTTGAATTTCTCTGATTGATTATTGAGTCTCTGATTAGCCATGTGATCAGCTGATCAGCATCTTTGAGCAGGAGGAAGTCACTGAGTTTCTGTTCCGTTCCATTAGTTAACTGTGAGAAAACAGCTCCACCTGTTGGTCACAGAGACTCATTACACATCCACATCATAAACTTGTTTCAGAAAGTACAGCGAGGACTTACTGCTCTGTTTCTGTGTGAATGTGTTCAGTAAAACCAGAACTTGTGAGCTCAGGTTCAGGTCATATGACCTTCTCTCACTCTGGTTTAAACGTGTCAGCCTCTGACTTCATAGCAGCACTGAGGACTGAATTATTCACGTGCAAACAACAGAGAGGTTGTCTGACCTCTGAATGAAACTTTCCCACTGATAAAGCAGAGCAGGCAGACTAATTAATTATCAGTTTAAATATCAGATCCTCCATGTCTTTACTGTTCAGAGGACCTGAGCTGAGACTCTGATCCTGTTCTCTATCGTGTCAAGACTATCTCTCCACCCTACATATTCCATATGTATGGGGACTGACCCCCACGGGGGCAGCTGACGTTGATACTCTTTAAGACACATCATGCAGTGATTAGCAATACGTGGTTGTATAAGCACCACGTATTCGTGGTCTCTGTGAGTCCTTGATTTCCACAGAGTTGAGCAAACGTGTGTATAGAAGCTTGACATTTGAGTAGAAGAGAGTGAATGTAGCATTTGTGTTTGACATCAGTATGGTCCATTTACCTTGTGAGTAGGAGAGCTGGTCTACAGGCCCCTTTCTGGATTGCTGCATTGTCTGGCAAACACAGGCTGGTGAAAGCATGGTAGCTTGTTGCACTGGGTTTTTCTGGTCTGCTGTTTGCTAGCCATGTGAGATCTGCATGGCCAGCCAAAACCCAGCATCCTGCATGAACTATTTTATTCTGCCAGCTAGAGTGAGGGAGGCTAGGGTTCTAGTTTTCGCTCACAAGTGTCCTGTCTCATTCATTGAGCAGCTGCAGCAGGTGAAGCAGCCAAGAGTGGTGCTTTGGAATGACCAAGTGGGGGTGAAGCGGTCAATATCCTGGGTGCAGTTATCGGGGAAGGGTTGGCAATGCCCTCCCCTGTGTCAGCACCGTTTACTGTATAGCACCCCTCCTCTGCCCAGGTGAGGCAGGAGGAACTTGATCTAGTGTGTTCCACATCTGATGCAGCGCATGAAGGGTAGATTGACATCATGGGGAGTCAGAGGTTGAAGACCTCCCCCCTGGTCAGATGTGTGTGGAGAGAAGGCAGGTAGAGGAGGCAAAGGAGCATCCACCTCCCCTCTATTGCCAACTCATTACTCTGGCCGCTCAAGCATTGGGAATTGAAATACCAGCTGAGATAGGCCAGGCAGCCTCCCATTTTCATGATGAGGTGAGTCAATCATGCTCTTTCTCTGTACCGCTCCCTGACTAGGGAGATGTCAGTAATGCTCCAACAGTGCTGTGAACATCAGGTCCCGACAGCTCCACGGCCTGGGCCACCCCAGCTGGACTCTGTGGCTTCAGGTGACCTACGGGTCTGTTTGAGGCAACCGGCGTGTTAGAGCTAAACGTGGTCAGCGGAGGGGGCAGGGCCATGGCCAGGGACCCCCCAAAGCCCCCACTCAGTCCTGATGGCTCTGGGAACCCGGCCTCCCCTTGCTGCCTCTCAGGACTGCCTCTCCCGTGCTGGGAGACACTTGGGGTAGTTTCTACCATGACTCAGGGTTATCGCTTGCAGTTTCTGCATCCACCCACACTGATGAGGTCAGCCACCTTTTCAGTAGTGGCAGAGCCACAGTGCAGGAGGGTTGTGCCTGCAGAGATCGACACTCTCTTGACGAAGAAGGCCATCAGAGAGGTGACATAGGTAAATCTGCAGGCTGGGTTCTATTCCCGATATTTTCCCAAAAGAAGATGGGAGGTTGAGAGCAATATTGGATTTTAGAGGGCTCAACAAGTTTTTGAGACCCCTACAATGCAAGATGTAGACTGTGCCAAAGGTCTGACAGGCTATCCTCCAAGGCAACTGGTTTGCCACGATTAACCTAGAGGATGCTTATTTTCAGATCCCGATATGGGAGGGATACAAACGCTACCTCAGGTTCGCCTTTGATGGCAAAACCTTTGTGTTCTGTGTCCTCCCATTTGGGATATCACTGGCCCCTCATGCATTCATAAGGTGAATGGATGCAGTCCTGGGACCCTTGCATGGGGAAGGTCTTCGCATCCTCAATTAACTGGACGACTGGCTGGTGTGTGCTCACTCGGAGGAGCACTGTCACAACAACGTGGCCTGGCTCCTTCAGCACTTAGAGCACCTGGGCCTGCGCCTCATCAGGAAGAAAAGCAGGCTCCAGCCCTCACAGACTACGGAATTCCTGGGCATGTGTTTGGATGCCAAAGCAGGAACTCCTGGAAGACAGGCCGCCCTCAGAGCTTGCTTGTCCCAATTCCGTCCGGGGACGAAGGTAACTTGGAGGTTATGCCTCCGCCTTCTGGGGTTGATGGCAGCCACGGTCCACATTCTGCCCCTAGCTCTCCTGAACATGCGCCCAGTGCAGCACTGCTTCCTGCGCCTTGGACTTTGCTCACAGAGGGATCTGCTAGCCACAGAGTGGGTGATACGCAGACTCCATGTAGCTATCTGGTGGTGGGAGCAGCCAGCCAACTTGGCACAGGGCGATGTACTCGGGACAGTGTTGTGTCACCAGGTGGTTTCATCCGACGCCTCCCTAGTAGGCTGCGGAGCTGTCCACGAGGGCAGTGGCAGAGGCATCAGTGGCCGGTAGCACGGGTCCTGGTTGGCACAGCACATCAACCTTCTGGATCTACAGGCTTTCTACCTAGTTTTTCTGCACTTCCAGCCAAAGCTAAGGGATTGCCACATGCTGGTGAGGACCGACAGTACAGTGGCAGCAGCCTATGTAAACAGACAGGGGGGTCTGGGCTCCCCTTGCCTTTGCAGATTGGCTCAGACGATATGGGAGTGGGCATACCCACATTTTAAGTCCCTGAGAGTGATGTATGTGCCGGGTCAGACAAACCATGCGGGCGATCAGCTCTCCAGGTGCGGGCCCTTCCCCGGAGAATGGAGGCTGCATCCAGAGGTTGTACACCAGATCTGGGACCACTTTGGTACTGCCATAGCAGATCTCTTTGCCTCCAGGGAGATGGCTCACTGTCCCCTCTTCTTCTCCATAGGGAGTGATGATCCTCCCTTGGGCACAGATGCGATGGCACATCAGTGGCCGCAGGGCCTCCTCTATGCCTTCCCTCCCTTCCTCCTCCTGCAGCCGCTCCTACAGAGAGTCCAAATAGAGGAGGTGAGCCTCATCCTGGTGGCCCCCAATTGGCCCCAGATAGTTTTCAGCAATAGTACCCCTCATTCAAGGAATGCCCTGGGAGCTCCCTGTTTGGCGGGACCTCTTGTCTTAGGCTCACAGGACTCTTTTTCATCCCTTTCCCCAGGAGGGGAGAGTGCAGAGTTCTTAGCCATGGGATTGCCCCAGTCAGTGGTTAGCACTCTGCAAGGAGCCCAGGCTCCATCAACAAGGGTGGCATATTCATACTGTTGGGGAGTGTTTCAATCATGGTGTGACTTGAGACAGGTGGACCCACTCTCCTGCACGGCCCGTGACATTCTCCAGTTCCTCCAAGAAATGTTGGAGTTGGGCAAGTCTCCCTAAACTTTGAGGGGAATGGTGGCAGCCATAAAGGCAGCTTATGTTGGTCAAGGGTTGCCTTATTGTGACCTTATTGCTCAGTTTCTTAGAGGTGCCCGCAGGATTACTCCTTACCAAAGACGGCCAGCTGTCCCCCCATGGGATTTGGAGTTGGTGTTGTCAGCCTTGCACCGTGAGCCTTTCGAGCCACTGGAAACAGTTGGGCTGAAATGGCTTTCTCTTAAGTCAGCATTCTTGTAGGCGGTTATGTCAGAAAAGAGAATGGGAGAGCTTCATGCCCTTTCAATACATGAGGAATGCTCCTGCTTCTTGCCGGGTGATGCTGGGGTGATGCTGCGCTCAAACCCTGCATTCCATCCTAAGATCTGGTCTGAGTCCCACGCCGGTCTGTTTATTGAGCTACATCTTCTCCACCCTCCTTAAGATGGTGTTGTGTGGGTGAGTTAGTCATCACTGATGTGCCCTGTCAGGGCCTTCACAGTGTATATTCACCGGACATGTGCCCTCAGGACAACAGACCAGCTCTTAGTCTGCTACAAACCTAACTGCCTTGGGCGCCCAGTCTCCAAGGCAAGACTCTCTCATTGGATTGTGGATACAATCCAAGAGGCATACAAGTGTGGCAGGACAACACCTGACAATCCATGCCCATGTGACCAAGGCTATTGCAATAAGATCCTTGGCTTGGGGTGATGTCATCTTTCTAAGCTGGCTTGCAATCTGGAAGGCTGGGAGGCCTTCCACCCATTTACAGCTGACCTTAGCGTCTGGCAGGGCGAGCTAAGCCTTGGTGGAGTCTTGCATCTAGGACATGGGTGTGTACATATTGTATATTTGTAAATAGTTCTTTTTTTTGGAGCACATGGATGAGCACTCTGGTGGCAGTGATGTCTCATTTGAACTCAACTGTCATCTCAGTCTCCCGCAATAGCAGTGGGGTCTGCTCGGTTTCCTTGCTGTGTGTCTGTCCCCATACATATGGAATATGTAGGGTGGAGAGATAGTCTTGACACGATAGAGAACGGAAGGTTACATATGTCACCCAGGTTCTCTGAGTGGAGAGAGAATCTCTAGCTAGTAGCCGCTCCGAAATGGTTCCAATCAAGGTTATCGAAAGAGGTCACACATGCATGGTGCTTATATAACCACGTGTTGCTAATCAGTGTGTGGCCACCACAGGTGGTGTGTCTTAAAGAGTATCCACATCAGCTGCCATTGTGGGGGTCAGTCATGCAAAACCATTCCCTTCTTGGGGGTTGTCTTGCTTTTGCCTCTCCATTGCACCTGTTGTCACTTTCATTTGCACCAAAGCAGGTGAAAGTGATTCACAATCACTTGTGCTTCCTAAATGGACAGATTGATATCCCTGAAGTTTAACTTACTTGGTGTTATACAGTGATGATTAAGTGTTCCCTTAATTTTTTTTGAGCAGTATATATACATATATACAGATATACAGATACAGATTCAAGTAGATGTTCTGGACTTAATTGATGAAATAAAACAGAATAAAATAAAATAGACAGAAATGAAAAGCATGTCAAAGATCACATTCTCCAGACACCAACTCCATCACTGTGGAAGAGGAGCAGCAGTGAGTCGCAGAACCTCAGGGATGACCAGCTTCAGTTAGTCTGGGTCTTACCGAAGTCAGCAGGGTTGTGGTATGCGGGGCAGTTGAGTCTGAGGTCTCTCAGGTAGGGAACCAGAGTGGAGACCCTCCCTCTTCAAGAGAGAGAACACCCACAGCACCGTGTTCTCATTATGAAAGGTATCGCTAATTGATCCTTGGATTTAATTAATGTCAGCAAAAAAAGTCAACTTTGTTGAATGCCTTCTTTTTACGTTTTTTAAGGGACAGTTTAGTAAGAATATATAGGAATGTAGTTCTTTTACATTTAGCCATCCATTAATCTATTATCATCTACATCCACTTATCATGTTCAGGGTTGTTTTTATGTCCAAGTCTTTGCCACTGGTTTAGCAAACCAGACATCGTTGGACATATAGTTGCGTGTCTCATTCCATGGACGGCCAGTAGATGACCTGCTGAAGGGTCTGGAGAGTGGCCTTGTAGCTCTGGTGACCTCCAATGGGAGAGTCATGAGCATGAGCTGTGCTTATTCCTGCCTGTCAGGGGAATGATAGGATGTGATACCAGATGGCTTGGATGGCTGAATCTCATTCTGCACAGCAACAAAGTTGGCATTTCCGGGTTTCCAGCTGAGGTGCACAGGTTGCATGCAGGTTTGGGGGTTCTCTTCCCTCTCTTGGTGGGTGATAGAATTCACTGCTCTGCTTGGTAGGTCCAGAGCCAGTCCTCGCTGAACTCCCAGGGCATGCCCTGCAGGGCGTCTAGTTTGTCTAGGCGGTCAGCTTCTTCATTACCATCCTTGTCGGGACACGAGCATAGAGAATGACCTTTTTTCAGTTTACAATCATACCTTTGCCCGTCACAAGGTGGTCACAAGCCAAAAAGAATTTAGCATTTCTTGACTTATTCTTTATTCTGAGCATTCCTCATACCATTTCCTGTCCACATGGGGAAGTGAGAGACGAAGCTGTGATGAGCATATTTGGAGTCTGAGAAGATCAACAGTTGTCCAATAGCCAGCCTAGTGGCTTGTTGGAGGGCAATGAGCACTGCAGCGATCTCCATGTACTGACTTATCTTTGTGCTGAATCGGTAATGGTTTGGTTCATCCACCTTGCAGTTGACCCAAACAATTTTGTCTCCTGCCTGGGTTTGGCTCTCATGATTAAAATGAGCAGCCATCCACATAGACCTATGGGAGGTCTAAGCAGGCATTCTCGTTGTGATAACGGTTGTTCGAGGGAAGGGGCATTGAGATGATGATCGACGAGTGGGGATCTGGTTGCCCATCACTCTCTCAATGTTGGCACTCGACATAAGAATTTAAAGAAGTACTTACTGTAAATGGAAGATATGAGAAATGCATCTTCCCACTACTAACTCCTTCAACAACCTTACTTAGCATACTACACAAGTTTCTATGCCAAAACCTTATATACAGTACATTACAGAAGTGCAGCTCCTTTGTCAATAAAATATTTTTATTTTGTGTGTTTCTAAACTATTTATATGTTTGGAGTATTTTTATTTTTTTTATTGCTGTTATTTTAGCTTACATGATCCTTCATTTCGTTTCGGGAACATTGATGATTCTCTTCATGATGTTTTTCTTAGATGCTGTATAACCTCCATATCCTGTGTTCAATGTGCTGCTGCTTTCTACACCAGAACACGCCTATAAAAAACATTTCACTTATATCTCATCAACAATGTTAATTACATCACAGATTTCAGCTATAGCTGTTACGGAAAATATGTAATTAAACTGATGAACTTTATTAAACATTAACCTTTAGATGAATCAGAGGTATCGATAAGCAAGACAATATATTTGAAGTGATGTACTGAAGAATGCAAGATGGCTGATTATATTATACATCCTCAATGATTACAGAACTCACAGTGCTATGAAAATTATCGTTTTTCTGCTTTGTGGTGGAATGTAAAAATAATTATAGTAAAATATACAGTTAATCCCCCAAAATGTATTTTTGTATTGAGGATTTGTGTGATTATAAAGAAATAGTATCTAAATCACAAAGTAAAAAGTTATTTCAACATGTTTTCAGAACAAAATTAATGAATAGGTTTCACACCAACCTGCAAGGATTTTTTTCAATATTGCAACACATTTATATTATTTTGGAAAAAAAACACTTGATGGTCAAAATGAGGGAACATATTGTTTTACTGAAGAACACTAATGACAAAGAATCGTGAGTTTATGTTATTCATTGTGAAGTTGAATTATTTTTCTTACTCCTACAGGTGATGTGATAGCAGATTTGATTTGATGTTTGATGTGAAGGATTCAGGTGCTTGAGTCTGACTAGTTCTATTAGTCAGATGGAACTGTCACGACCAGGCAAGGACTCAGGACACAGATGCAGGGTTCAATAGACAGTTTTTATTGTTTCTTCAGGGTGCCTCCAAGTGGAGAAATAAATAGGCTATCAAACCTAATTCTCACTATATGGCCATAAAAAAATATCAAAATAATAATCACTCCCCTAAGGAGGAAAAACACGATGGATTATTAAACTACTATCTGTAAAATAAAAACTCTCCCGCAAACTGGAGGCTCTACTCTATAAAAAGTAAGTAAACAAAAGATCACTCCACACGGAGGAAACAAAAGGCTATGCAAACTTAAACTATGACACAAAACTAGGAAATAAACTTACAACTCAAAATCTCTCACTTGGAGGAAGAAGATCGCAAAACTTTCAGGAACGCTGTGACAAAGGACTGTGACGAAGAGCTGGGGTGCACACACGCAGACGAAACACACTGGCACAAGACAAAGGGAGACACAGACTATTTAAACACTGGGCAAGGGGAACACGGAAAACACTCAGGGCAATCAGACTGAGACACATGAGGAAGGGCAAGTGATCTGAGTGAGAGGAGAGTTACTTTTCAAAGTAAAACAGGAAATGACAGGACAAAACAAAACCCGGACAAGACAACCTCACCACGGTGTGACAGGAACTAAAGACTGGACAAGCTTCCTTTTGTTTTGGGGTTTATATATGTACAATTATTATGATTTCTAAAATTTAAGAGATATATAACTATAAGTATTACTTAGATATAATGAATGGTAAATAGAAAGAAATAATGACAAAGTGTGGTGGCACATTTTTCACAATTTACTTGGAAATGCTGAAAAAGTTGTGGATTGTTTGAAAAGTCATGAAATGGTAGAGTCATTCATCAAAAAGGATTTTCAACAAACAAACGTGTCTTTCATCAGATGGTCACATTGTGGATTTTAGACACTCAAACACCACAGACAGAGTTTCAGCCTGTGGGAAACACTGAAATCTGTCTGACACCTGTTTACCTGAGCGGTCTACATTTCAGCAAAGAGCAGATTTTTACATATGATACGCATTTTAGACATATTCAAGCCATACATTGAAGGATTGAAGAGCGGCTGGCATGTAACCCAGTATATTGAAAAAAATATTCGCAACATATTAGGTACATTGCTCATATTAAACCTGCTCTGTAATATTTCAAAGCTAGCCCCAAAAGAGAAGTTGAGCAGAGAAACAAGGTGAGGTGTGCAGATACTGACAGCTTTCTGTCTGGTCTGTTTAGAGCCAGAAAAACACACCTTAAGGATCTTCATGTAGGTATAAAGAATCAACATTAAAGGACACGATTGTGCTAAAAGCGGTAATGAGTCCATAAATGTTAATAACTTTGGTGACAGAGCAGGCCAGCTTGACAACAGAGTAACTGTCACAGTAAACTTTTTCAATGATGTTCCCACACAGCTGTAAAGGTGAAGTCAAACATATAATGATAACACGCACAAGTAAAGGGTATAACCATATTACAGTGATGAGTGTGACAATTTTCTTAAATGTCATACGTGTGTTATATTGTAGAGGACAACAGATAGCGAGGTATCTGTCATAACACATGATGGCTAAGTTTAAATATTGTATACCACCATAAGAGTGCAAACAGAAAATCTGCAGGAAACAAAAAGCTACAGAAAGAGCGTGAATATCAGAGAGGATCTGAACCAGCAGGAATGGAAACATCCCTGTGCTACCATACAGTTCATTTACAAACAGGCTGCACAGAAACAGGTACATGGGTTCATATAAACTTCTGTTCAGACAGATAACTATAATCAGCAAAACATTGGCACAGACTAATAGAGCATATAAAGGTGTGAGAATCATGAAAAACTGGTATGAAAATGCCCAGTGTCAAAGTAGGCAGCAAGTGTGAAAAATGAAAACTATAAATAAATTCATACAACACAGTTTTGTAACTGTATGAACCTTAGCTTCCATCTGCCTTTCCTACTGTTGTCATATTGTGTCTGAGCTGAAACTCTGCTTCTTTATAGCTATTCCAAAGAGAGGGTGCCCACAGCAGCTGAGGGACCTCATCAGTGACACTTGACATTACAGATTGTTATGCAGTGAGCAAAATAAATATTACAAAACTAAAGCAAATAACTTTCATTATCTTGTAAGAATGGCAAAGTCCATAGTTGGTTAACGGAACCCACAAGTGTCATGGGTAAAACTCAAATATATGATAATCTTTGATCCTCCTTATCGCTCACTCAACATGAATGTGAAGTCTGGCTGTTGCTTGTGTCTGTCTTACCTCTTCCGGGCTGAAATGTTCACTTGGTCCTAAAATGGGTGAGATTACAAGGGACACGTTTGTTTCAGAAAGGAGGTCCTTGATGAGAAAGCCTTTATCAGCCATGATCTCATCACCTTTCTCACGTAGAGATTAGATTCCTGATTCTCTTGTTATCTCTCTGTATACAGGTCACTGTCAAATGTTACGTCACCTGATGGACTGATGCCAATTAGGTCTTTAAAGGTGGTATTATCTTTGTAATGAGAATATATTTCAAGACACGATGGTAATGGCCAGGACAAGGACAAGGACACAGAATAGGCTCAAACAGACAACGTTGACCGGAAGGTATTCGAAGTGAAATGTCATTGCGGAAAGATCTGTGAGAATTCAAGAGGGCTCAAGACACATCAGAGCAGGTCCAAGTGTTGGCAAGGAATGATTCAGGTGCAATGCACAGACTCACTGTCTGGTGATATGCAGGATATCTCTGGGCAGGAGGCACATCACAGTCCTAGAGATCTCACAGTGCCTGCATCTCCCACAAACACATGCAGATCACTTCCCATGCCATCCCGGAAAGCCCACCTAAGCCAGTGAAGGAGATAATCAAGTGGCCCAAGATGAGCAATGCCAAGGAATGATCCAGGCTGGATGAAGACTTGGACAAAGTTCTTGAAATTGAAAAATTTGAAAATTGAAACAGTAGAAAGGAAAATCGACTCACTGACAGCCATCACCCACAACTTGGCCAAAGAATGCTTTGGGACAGCGCCAAAGAAAGATCACAAAGTCAGAGTGGAGAAGCAGCCTAACAGAAGGGAAAGGAAGATCAAACAGCTAAGGCAGGAGATCAAAACCCTACACAAGCAGTTCAAAAAGGTAATCCCTGAGGAAAGTCAAGGAATAAAAGAACTAACAACCAGTCCCAGAGAACAGCTGATCAGAGTAAAAAGAGCTGAGGGGTTAAGACAAAAGCGATAAAAGTCTCACAAGCCCAGTTTATAAAAGACACATATTGCTTTACCAAATCACTCCTTTGGGAAGCGAAGTCTGGGACTCTTAGATCAAAGCAAGAAGTGGAAGAGTTTTTCAAGGAAACCTTCAGTGATCCATCTAGAGACACCCCTTTGGCGGAAAACAACCTTTGCACCTTTGATAAACCAGCAAAACCCCTCAGCACTGAAGCTCCATCCTGGTGGGAGGTCCAAGAGGTCGTCAAGCATTCAAGATCATCATTTGCTCCAGGCCCCAGCAGTATACCGTACAAAACTTCAAACATTTCCGAAGGCTTTGGAAGCTTATTCTGAGAGTTTGGTCTAAGGGCACTGTTCCAGCGAGCTGACAAAGAGAAAAAGGGTGCTTCATCCCCAAAGAACTGGACTCCACACAAATCAGCCATTTCTTTACTCAGTGTGGAGGCAAAGATCTTCTTATCCATTCTTGCAAGAAGGATTAGCTCATACATGACCCTAAATGCATATGTTGGTACATCAATCCAGAAGGGTGGTGTTGAAGGGTTCTCTGAGTGCTTGGGGCACACGGGACTCCTCAGCAAACTCATTCATGAGGCCAAGGAGAGGAAAGGCAACCTTACAGTTGTCTGGCTCAACTGCGCTAATACATATGGGTCCATTCCTCATAATTTGATTCAAGTAGCTATAGACCATTACCAAATCCTAATGCATATCCAGGGTCTGATGACCAGTTACTTTCGAGATATCAAGCTATGCTTTCAATCTGCCAGCTTTACAATGGAGTGGCAGCTCATAGAGAAAGGCATCGTAACGGGATGCACCATCTCTCCTATCTTGTTCGTCATGAGAATGAACCTGATTATTACATCAGCCAGCAAAATATCCCACGAAGGTCACAGGAAGTCAGCAGCCGGCAATCAGGGGATTCATGGATGACCTTACTGTGACCACACCAACTCATGTGCAGGCAAGATGGATCCTAGCAGAACTCAATCGAATGGTCACCTGAGCGAAGATGAAATTCAAGCCCAGAAAATCAAGGTGCCTGGTGATTCAGAAAGGCAATCCAACAAGCAGGTTCAAGCTACTTTTACAAGGGGAAGCAATTCCAACAATACACGGAAATCTGATCAAATGCCTTTGTAAATAGTATGATGACACTCTGACTGACAAAAATGGCATATCCCATATGGAGAAGATTGAAAAGTCAGGCTTGCCCAGAAAGCTCAAGTGCTGGATCTACCAGAAATGTCTGCTTCCAAGACCTATGTGGCCCCTTACTGTGTAAGAAACCACTCATTTTCAGCAGTGGTCCAAGTCCAACCCTAGGGAGAAGAGAACCATAGTCCAGGAATATGTCCTCAACCCTGAGACCAGATGTTATAATCTGGTCCCCAGAAGGGAAGAAAATCATCATGGTTGAACTAACACTTCCGTGGGAAGAGGGCTGTGAAGAAGCGGCAGAGACAAAGAAGACCAAGTACCGACAACTGGTCCAGGATTGTTGGGAAAAAGAGTGGACAGTATGGTTGTTCACAGTGGGGGTGGGATGTCACGGATTCCCAGCCCAATCCATATCGAATATGCTGACAAAAGTAGGAGTGAGTGGCCATAAGAGAAAAACAGCTGCCCCAAAGCTTGGGTAAGCGGCGGAAAGAGCCTCCTGTTGGCTCTGGCATAAGAGAGAGGACACTAGCTGGAAGCCTGGAGGAGAGGGGCAGTGACTTGGTGTTGGGACTCTAATACATTCAGGGTTCTGGAGACCAGATGTTTCTTTGTTCTACAGACAAAGGAACTCACTTTCCCACAGTTCCTCACTGCACACACCTGGGGACGACCCCCAGGGACTTCACTGACCAGTCAGTGTTGGTCAGTGTGTGACATGTGTCCGCCCCAGAGTGTCAACAGACAAAACCAGATCTGCTTCTCTGTTCTTCCTCTTCTCTTTTTGGCTTGCTCAGGAGCAGCAGCTCCTCTCCCCTCTTAGCTCTTCAAGAGGCAACAAGGCCCAGATTAGCCCTGCTACCTGAGACAACAGCTCTCTTGCTGGCCTGTTCACAGCAGACTGCAACACTCTTCTCCTCAACAGCAGTGACCTGCATAGGATTAACTGAGAGTGACCAAAGTTTTCTTCAGAATCAGCGGCTACAACACAAGGTCAGCCAGCTGATTCCCAAGCAACAGGAGCCACAGCAGAGTTAGCATTGAATAGCGAACTCTGTGAGAAGAACAAAGTAGAAAACAGTGGAAGCCACACAGCCAGGCAGGACTTTACTCCACCAGGAAGCCACCCAACTCGCTGGACAATTCAACAACACTGCAAAGGACCTCTTTTTCTTTCTTTCCAAGGACTGGGTAAAGTTAAATGACTGGGCCTAACCTCACCTACCACAGCACAGCTAAGCAGCAGAACTCTTAACCTTCGTTAATGTACATGTTTGTTAATGTCTTGTTTTTGTAAAATTTGCTTAAGTTGCAGTTAGTCAGACAGTTAATTGAGTACTTGTATGTTCACACGCATACCTGTAGTACATCTTAGTTCTAAAACCTGCATGCAGCTAACTCTCTCCCTCTAATCTGGTACCTTTAGACTACATGAGCTAAGCTAACAAAGAAACTCACACCTTCCTTTCCCCACACACCAGGTGGTCTCAGCGGCCAATTTGAGTAGTTTCGTTGTTTACCTCCATCTTGAGTAGTCTTCTTTGTTCAGGCCATGTGGTCACAGCATCCATTTTGAATCGGCCATCTTGCCTGTGTCTGTGTCCCTCCACACACACACACACACACACACACACACACACACAAACCTGTATATACTTTAGATTAGACATTGTGGTTATAGTTATTAAGTTAATTATAAATCAGAGTAACAGATTAACAGTATTAATTTGAGACTGAACCAATATTGGCTATTTGCCTATTAGTTTAGGCTGGTGCCCCCAAGGACTTTAATTCATTATAAAGTTATTATTTATTATTAATATTTTTAATATTTCCTTTTGATAGCCAATAAATTGATAGACAACCAAAGGTCCAACATATGGTGCCCCATGTCTCCAGACCCAACATTTATGGTGTCTCGCTTGTGAGGCTGAGCTCAGACCCAATATTGGCCACCACTGCTCACCCGCCAACTGGAGAGTCTTGTGGTCACGGTCGAAACACTCGATGAAGGTTGGATACCACCTGATGACCTCTCCTCCGGGTCAAGACTACATCCATTTGAAATGGATGTAATAAGGCATCTCTGATGTAAAAAAAAAAAAAAAACAGAGTTGAGAACTTTTGAGCTAGGCCTCTGCACATGTATTTCATGTAAGTTCAGTAAAGTTTCTCTTGATGGCAACATTGGAAGGGAACCTAACATGAATAGTATGGAGTTTGCATGGTTACTGCTGCTTTAGGAATGTTAAACCTCTGCCATACAATTTCTTCATCAGCCTGCCTTAGTCACTCTGCCTGAATCCACCCTACCATGTTTTCGGTAGAAGGCTGTAGGACCATAACACTGCTTCAAATGTTTTGTAATCTGGAAACCCTGTGTAAAACATGATGTTCTTATTGCTGCCATGGAATCTTGAAAAAAAAAACGGCTTGTCTTGAAGCTTTGCTATTAATTCAGCTTAGTCCGTAATCATCTTGCAGACTTCAGGAAAGTACAATTCCAAGGTCATTGTCATGTAAAACAATGGCTGTTCTCCCCTGTTGTAGAACACAGTTATTGACAGGAATAACAAGTGTTTAGGTGCTAGCAAAGATATCATTCAGAACTATAGCAATCAGATAGGGAATACAATTTTTCTGCTGAAGAATACACTTGTCACTTACCTAATCTCACTGGAATTGACAGCATCAACCTGCAGGAGATCCTCTTCACCAACAGTAGTTGCATGATTGGAAAGCATTAGCACAGAAAATTTGTGAAATCAAAATCTGTTAAAATATATATTGACTAGAAATGTAATTGTACAGAAAAATATCTTGAAGTTCTTCTGATAATAGCCCTTCTTAAAGGCCCCACAGTGCAATCAGTCCAGGCAAACAAAGTTGGCACAGCAGTCTTCTTCAACTTTTGAATGCCAACCAGGGTCTTCCTAAAAGACTCTTTTGTGAAGTGATCTGAACACACCTTTGTGTCCATGTGGATCTGTAATATTAGATATAACTTTATAATTAATTAAATATAAAATTGATGTTACTGTTTTTTAGTTATGTGCTTGACTTAGTCTAATTTAGCAATGGTTCATCAATCATAAACAGCCAAGTATTGTGTTGTGATCAGGCCAGTCACAGGGTGATGTTAGCTAACCAGGCTGGTCTAGAGAGCTATGACTTGCTGGAAGCTGTCCCAGCATCTGTTGCTTGTACATTTTTAAGTTACAACCAGAGAAGAGCCAGTTCGGGTCTAATCGAGCCATAGCTATTAAACCAGACTAGGTAGCTGGCTTAGGACACCTAGAGCTGCTCCTGCCTGTGACAAGACTGGGCTCACTGGTCAGTCACAATAATTGATCAACTGACCGCAAATAGAATCTAACTCTGTCTGAAACACTGCACCATTATAATAGCAATCCACCAAAGGGCAAGGGCGCCTGGCTTTCAAAGGGAATAGGAGATGTGATTGATTTATTGGATGTCACACCCAAAACACTTCCAAATAATTAAGAGATTTAGTACAACCCTTTTGAACCATGAGTCTGGTGCAGCAACAGTTTTTTCCACCGTTAAAATAGCAAAAAAGATATGGACATGCCCTGATTGTCAGTGCACCAGACACTTCAGACCATGTGCTTTGGATTGTTATAATAGAGCCCAGGTTATTGGGGGTCCAGGGCTCATTGATTTGCAAGGGCCAAAAAGGCTCCCCTGTCTGGTCTAAACTAACAGAAGTGCTTCTTTTGTTTGAAACTTTTAAAGGTGGTTATTTGCCTTTAGTCTCTTTCAGCTGGATTATGCTCCCCACCACACTGCAAAAATTGTTCATGCTCAAATCTTAATCCCATTGAACATCAGCAAGACAGGGCACATACAACAGGGCACCTCCAGAGGTCCATGGATTGGCAGGTCGGAACTATTTTGGCGACACATGGAGGATATCCATCCATCCATTCATCTATCCATCCATCTATCTATCTGCTGCTTATCCATCCCTTTCCCTAACAATGTTTTTGATCTCTTCCTGGGGGATCCTGCAGCATTCCCAGGCCAAATGAGATATATATAATCCCATGCTCTTGGTTTACTCCAGGACCTCTGGACATGCCCAGAATACTTGCAATGGAGGGTGCCAGGGAGGCATCCTTTCCATATGAAAGAGCAGCAGTTCTACTCTGAACTCCCTCTTGATGTCAGCACTCCTTACCCTATCTCTAAGGCTGAGCCCAGCCACTCTCAGGAGGAAATTTAAGGCACTTGTATCTGTGATCTCATATTTTCAGTCACTCATGACCACAGGTGAGGATCAGAAAGATGATCAAGAACTTTGTTTTCTAGCTCATATCCCTCCATATCCCCTTCACCATGATAGTCCAGGACAGGACATGCTTTACTGCTGAGGTCACACTGATCTGTCTGTCAATCTCCGGCTCCATCCTATCCTCACACGTGAACAAGACCCTGAGATACTTCAACTCCTTCCCTTATCCCAGCCACTTCACACTCAGTTGTAAACCACCAGTGTATGCTGAAAGACATAGTCTGATATTCATCCACTCTGTTTGAAATAAGAGCTCATAAATGAGTAGTTATTATCAGCAGCAACTGAATGAACACATCAACACATCAGCTCTGTTGAGTCAGGTGAACTGTAGGTTGAACTCAGATGGATGGAAATAAAGTAACATTACTTCAGCACATAAATCAAAGGTCCATAGGTGTAAAGCAAGAAGTCCTCCACGATAAGGATGTGAGTCTCCTCCTTATGGTCAGACTTTGGAACAATCTCCATATCCAGGGTGTTATTAACGCCATGCGACTTCTTAAAATTCACCGGGTCTACATGTCCTACCAGATGTCCATCCTGGTCTCCCTAGTTCAAGGACACATCACTTCTCTCATTCATGACATGTCAAGAACTTCTGATTGCAAGTTGTCTGACAACATGTACACTGGACGCTTTTCCCGCAAACCTCCTCCAGGCTATATATCCCTCCATTGTACCAGCAGTCACACATGTGATAATGCTTAGGTGGCTTCGGGAACATATCCAACAACATTCAAACAGACTCAGGTAACTCCTCTGCTCAAAAACCCTCACTGGACTCTGCTCAAGTGACGAACAACCAATGGGCTCGCTACTTCTATTCTTATCTAAGTATATACAGAGGGCAGTTTTTGAGAGAGTCTCAGAATACCTCTCATGGAATGACCCCCTTGATCCAAAACAGTCAGACTTTAAGAGCAACAAAAAACAGCCCTGTTGTCTGTGACAGAAACTCTAGAACAGCTAGAGCTGCAGGTCTGTCCTCAGGTCTTATCTTGCTGGACCTCTCAGCAGCCTTTGATAGTAGTTGTATTTACTGACACCAAGGTCTCTTCAGCACTGAAGCTTTATTGATGTCCCTCACTGTAAGTCACTTTGGATGCAAGCAATTGCCAAATTAATAAGTGCAAATAGTTCACTGTCATGTTGATAAAACCAGTTTGTGACATTGAGCATAATCCTGCTGGAAGGATTCATTAGAAGATGCTGAACTGTGGCCATGAAGGGATGAACATGGTCAGCAAAAATACACACATAGACTGTGACGTTCAGACTATATACTGTATTAAGGCCTAAAGTGAGTCAAGAAAACAGTCTCAACAACATTCCCGCACCATAACACCAACTCCAGCCTGGACTGTTGGGCCCTGCCATTTGCTGCCTCAACAGAAATCCAGATCCATCACACCAGGCTATGTTTTTCCAGTGTTCACCTGTCCAGTTTTGGTGAGCCTGTGTCCACTGCAGCGTAAGTTTTCTGTTATCCCATGGTCTTCCCTGGGCCTTCCAAATTAACTGGTCTCCAGTCCCACATCCAGAATGAAGTTCTTGTTGGGTTTTTAGTCTCATCTTAGAGACAGGGTAAGGAGCTTAGACATCCAGATGGAGCTCAGAGTTCACCCACTGCTCTGTCACATCAAAATGAGGCATCTGAGTAGGATGCTTTCTGCAGACCAACGTTTGGAGGTTTTCTGGGCATGACCAAGTAGTAGAGAACCCCAAGTAGACCCAAACCACGTTGTAGGGATTATATACCTGATCTTTCTTTCAATGCCTCAGGATCCCCCCGGGATGGCTGGAAGACATTGGTGGGAATTATAATTACATGGTCATCAAAATGATTTGACACATTTCACCCACTCTGCCAAAACCCATGATATTTTCTAATGAGCGGACTCAAACCCATTGGCAGGTGTAAATAAACAAACAGTAATGACCACAAATATCATTTTTCATATTACATTTGTGGGAAGTTATTACAATTTTGAAAGCTGAAGATTTTCATCTTCTCACAAACGTAACAAATCCCTGCAAAATTAATAACTATTACATTTACAGAGTATGACGTGTCATGTTTGTAGTAGGCAACTGCTATTACGTTTGTGGGATTATTACATTAAAAGCTGCAGATTTTTATTACGTTTGTGGTTTATTACCTTTGTGAGCTGTTGTAACGTTGGTGGGTGTTACAAAGTGTTTTTTTCAGATGGATGTAGGCTTTGAAGATGAGTTCAGACTGCTGACACCATCTCACTGAAAAAGTTCTAAAAGAAGAAGAAGCAGAGTTTCATCTCAGTTAGGAGGGGGGCACAGTATGACTGCAGAAAGATATCATATTAATGTTAGAACTCACACAATGTCATAAAGTGTGTTTAAACATTAAATTGACTAAATAAGGGAATGGTAAGTTTGGAGAATTTGTCACTTCTGTTTCTGAGGACTAATTTCTGTACTGTAAGAAGACATAATACTGTGTGTGTGTTAATGCAGTGGGTCTAAAAAAGTGTAAAGTTTTAAAGTAGTTTGACTTTTATATATCTGTAAAAAAAAAAAGTGACATTTCAAATCCGTCATCCAGTGCAAACTTGTGAAACAGGATCATGATAAACTCTTCACAGGTTTCATATTTCACCTTTGCTGCATATTTTGACGTTGGGCCTTTTAAATACTTATTTCTCATCCTTATCACATCTTTATATGTTTTTATTATCTGTGCAAATGTTTTGCTGATTGTGGTTATCTGTCTGAACAGAAGCTTACATGAACCCATGTACCTGTTTCTGTGCAGCCTGTTTGTAAATGAACTGTATGGTAGCACAGGGTTGTTTCCATCCCTGCTGGTTCAGATCCTCTCTGACATTCACACTGTTCCTGTGCCTTTTTGTTTCCTGCAGACTTTCCCGTTATACACATATGGAAATGTTCAATTTTATAATTTAGCAGTGATGTCTTATGTCAGATACATCGCTATCTGTTATCTTCTACAGTATAACACACACATGACATCAAACAAGGTTGCTGTGCTGATCACTCTAACATGGTTATTTCCTCTTCTTGCAATTGTTGTCATGATTTCATTGAATGCTTCTTTACAGCTGTTTGGGAAAATCATTGATAGAATGTACTGTGACAACTACAGTCAATAATGTCTATGGGCTTGTTTACAGTTTCACTGTATTAATTGGTCTGATAATACTAATCCTTTATACTCACATGAAGATTCTTAAAGTGTTTTTTTCTGAATGTAAACAGACCAGACAGAAAGCTGTCAGTACCTGCACACCTCACCTTGCTTCTCTCATAAACTTCTCCTTTGGCTGTTTCTTTGAAATATTACAGAGCAGGTTTAATATGAGCGGCATTCCGACTAATGCTGCGTATATTTTTATCATTATACTTTCTGACCTGCCAGCCGCTCTTCAACCCCATACTGTATGGACTGAATTTCACCAAAATCTGCATCATATGTGAAAGTCTCTTTGGTAAAATGCAATGTACTAATACTGAAAGTCATGTAGTTTATTTCCTCTGTAACATGTTTCAAATCTGAAAAATTGATGCTTTGACAATAGCATATGATGTGGGTAATACATGTGAAAATAAGATTTAAAAGTAAAAATCTGAACATTGGTTTGAATCTCTGAATATTTGAGTCAAAAGTTTGAGTTGAGTTTTTATATGAAGTTTGTATAAAAGATGAGAAACAATGTGCTTCACAAAAGATGAAAATAATTCACAGATGCAGAAATATATATATATATATATATATATATATATATATATATATATATGGCTGCACACATTTACACTTCATGGTTTATGTGTGATGTTCGATGTGTCATCATATCGACACATCAGTAAATGTCCACATGGAGGTGCTATCACAACACTTTTTGACTGTGTGAATCATTTGGGCAGTGATCAGCTGCTTGCAAAGTTTCAGCTCTGTAGCCTTTAGTTTCTGAGATATTAAGGATTTCATGCTCTCTTGAATTAATGACTTGTTAATTATTATATTATAATCAAGAGATATTATACTGTAGTTAATTCCGACCAAGTAATTTGTTTGGACGAGAGGCATTCCATGAGTGCTGATATAGATTAAATGGGCAATGGGACTTTAAACTACATGTTGTACAGGTGTTCTATTAACTGTTAATTAGCGTTACATTAACAGTTGTTATGATATCGCTTAATCCACACGCTGCTTACAGGCTGATATCATAGGCCTCATCAGGTCTGACATTTTTAAAGTGGAATTATGTTTTCAGCCTGGGGGACACGTGACAGGGGAACCAGTAACTATTCGTTGTGGGTCTAAGTTTCATGTGAGATGGGACACTCAGCCCAGGGTGAACTCTGCTGGTTGTGTTGTTGTGGACAGACTCTGTAAATCTTTCTGTACGGACTATTGTTGGTTGACGGACTGAAGGTCTGCTTCATTGAACCAGGTGGAGAGCTGGTGGAATTAACTGGTCATTGTCAAATTTATAGTAAAGTCAGAGTCAATGTCAAAGTCGCTCAAATCCATTTTTCCTGCTTCCAACACATCACCCTCAAGAACTGATTGTTCACTTGCTGCCTTATATTTCCCTCCCCCTTAAGTGGTTTTAACATCACAAATGTTCAGTGTATTCTGTTCAGTATTTCTTAGAATCTTTTAATAATACAACAGCTGTACCACACTGGTCAATATAAGTTGACTTAAAGCCAAGATACCAGATTATCTGAGACTCAGAGTGCTGTCAGACCATCCAGTTTTCTATGAACTAAAAAGCAAGTGATGTAGGACCTGGAAGCACGTCTGTTGTGTAGTGAGTACTTGCAGCATGTGTTGTCAAACTGATGAAGATATTTTCTGAATTTGTATGTGGTTTGTATGCATGTGTTTTTTGCAATGTGTTTTTTGCAGTGTAGTTTTTTATTTGTAAAAGTCTTGTTCCTGTTTGTCCTTTAAAGGATGTCATCTGGAAAATGTTGCATTTTTTATTTGGTTATCATAAAATTGAATAATGGCTAGCAGGACCGTGCATACTGATAAAATACATACAACAGGAGATTAAAATAAATTTGTTTCCTGGATGTGTGAAGACACGAAGGGAGGCCAAGTTTTCTGGATGGGGGCAGAAAGAATCACATTTTTAAAAAATTTTAATCATAATGGAGTAAATAGTAACTGGGTAGGATTGTATCTAAGTCTAAGTCTAGAGTCACATCCAGTGTTTCCCCTACATGCACCGAACAGCAGCCTATCAATACTGATTTGGAAAATGTATTCGTTATTTCAGACTCTGGTGGTAGACGCTTAACAGTAATGGGGAAACAATCAAGTTACTAATGTCTGTGTCCCTAGTCTTCATCTTTTCTCACCACTTTGCCTGGATCAATCTAACCCTAACCCTGATCAACAACAGGCTCAGATCCAGGTCATCAAACATGGATATACAATAATCCATCCACAGAGATTTTGTTCCCAAACATCAGCAGCTTATTTCTCACTGATTCATCAGTTTGATTTTTTTCTTGCCTTGGACCCTTCAACTGTCACGTGGATATAAATATTCATCCAGACTGTGTTATTCCATATATTAATCATGGAGCTCAACATCACACACATGCCTTTAAATCCTTCCCCTTTGAAAATTCAAACCACTTCAGATATCCTGGGGTCAATATTACTAAATTATTCAAACAAAGCTTTCTGGAAATATGTAGTCAAACAGAACTGAATTTTGATAGATGAAGAAAACCTCCTATGTCTCTGGGTGAATTAATATCATGGAGATGAATATTTTTCTCAATTCAATTTCAGTGTATTCCTATTTTCATGAATGAGGTATTTTTAAACCTAAATATTTTAGACCAGAATCCATGGACATGAACATTTTGGCTGATTGGTCAATGATGGAAAATCTAAGTTGCTCCCCTTCCTCGTTGTATTTCCATTCCCCGTTTAAATTCAGCAGACCTGATGATACCAGATCCACTCAGAACGTGATCCCAGGTCATGTCACATCATGTGTTCAGTCTATAACTCTTTGATCCCACAGTTGGCATTTGAAAGACATACTCATTCATATTTACTAATGAAAAAAATTACGGAAAACTTTTTCTCTGACTCATGTTTCTTCAGGTGCCTGTAAAACCACGCTTACTCTTCATCTAGATCCTCCACCTACAGAGAATTTGAAATATTTCACTGAACTTTGTTGAACATTATGATGCTCACCTAAACAGTTAGTGAAGCTTTGAATGGTTACGGTCAGTGAAACAGCTGAATCTCCGCTAATAACCTGTTGAAATGTTACAAACACGCTGAACTCATTAAATAAACAGCTCTCTGGTCAAAGCAGGATCTTTTCAAATGTATCATTTATTGCAGCTCAACAAAAACGACATTATTCAAAATTAAAAGTTTACATTTTACCAAAGATCAGACTTTTACACAAACTACGTATTTTGGACAGTTTCAGTCCATACATTACAGGGTTAAAGAGTGGCTGACAAGTGAGAAAGTATAATGACAAAAAGACGCGCAGTATGTTGGGCACACTGTTCATATTAAACCTGCTCTGCAATACTTCAAAGAAACCACCAGAGCAAAAGTTGAGCAGAGAAGCAAGGTGAGGTGTGCAGGTTCTGACAGCTTTCTGTCTGGTCTGTTTACAACCAGAAAAACACACTTTAAGAATCTTCATGTAAGTGTAAAGGATTAAAGTTACAACACAAACTATTATGGCAACTGTGTAAGTAAGCCCTTGGATGTTGTTGACTGTTGTGTCAGAGCAAGACAGTTTGACAACAGAGTGGTTGTCACAATAAACTTTGTGGATGATATTTCCACACAGCTGTAATGGAGCACTCAGAGAAACCATGAAAGCAACTTCAAAAAAAGGAAATAACCATGTCACAGCAATAAGCATGGCAACTTTTTTAGATGTCATGCGTTTATTATACTGTAGAGGATAACAGATAGCCAGGTATCTATCATAAGACATGACGGCTAAGTTACAAAATTGAACATTTATATAAGAGTACAAACAATAAATCTGCAGGAAACAAAAAGGCACAGAAACGGTGTGAATGTCAGAGAGGATCTGAACCAGCAGGAATGGAAACAACCCTGTGCTACCACACAGTTCATTTACAAACAGGCTGCACAGAAACAGGTACATGGGTTCATGTAAGCTTCTGTTCAGACAGATGACCACAATCAGCAAAACATTGGCACAGATTATAAAAATATATAAAGACATAACAATAGTAAAATATAAATATTTTAAAAGTCCAGTGTCACGGTACGCAGCAAGGGTGAAAAATGAAACATGTGTATAGTTGATCATGATCCTATTTCAGTTCACATCAGTTAAACTCAGGATGGACCAGTTCAAATCATTACTTACATTCTGCTGCACGAGTCATAAATTGTCAACAGCACATCAACAAACAAACAGGATCCACTGTCTACAGCTAAGAAATGAAATCTCACAGAAACAGGACTGAACTTATCGTTCTGTCACAGTCTGTCCCTCCCAGCACAACTGAAACTCAGCCTCAGCTTCTTTTAACTGTTGAACTGTAGCAGTATGACATCATCATCATCATCATCCTCAGAGGACACACTGACTGATACTGCTGTCAGAGTTGAGGATGTCAGCTCATTACTACACATTAGTGAAAATATGAAACAGTTTTAGACTCTTTCTCTTTCTTGGTGTCACACACAGAACCATGGATGATGGACCATGCTTCTGTGATTTAAATATTCATATATCATTGATGCAATACAAATTATCTTTGAAAAGATATAAAAGGCTAATTACAACTAGACAGGAACTACAGCAGGTTGAGAAATACAGGAACAGATTTATCATAATCATGTCATTTTTGTTTCATTAACCTAGAAAAAATATCTGACTTGTGGATAGTCTCTAAGCTAATCAAACAAAAAATGATCAGCCATCATATTAATGTCTCATTGATACCTGTGTAACTGTTCAGGTAGTTCCAGCAGCAGCACCATAGGAAGCTACACTGAGGCACTTTGCTGCACCTGCCTAGAGTGATTTCTTTTTCTCTGGCCTGTGTATGGCGTGTAAAAGACATGAATAAAAACATGCCACAAAACAAGAGGTAAGGTCCACGTTTCATCACGTTCTGATGTGGAGTGTCTGATTTATTGTCAAAAGAGGGGGTGCCCCAGTGGCCCACCTGGTAGAGCACATATCATGAAGGCTTAGTCCTTACGGCAGCACCCCAGATTCAAGTCCATCCTGGGGCCCCATAGCTGCATCTCATCCCCCCTCTCTCCCTGACTTTCCAGTCTTTCTCTCATTAGAATGGCCCACCGAACCCCTTCTGTCCCAATAAGCGCACAACCCTATGGGCCAGTCAATCAAGGCACATACCAATTGATTTTCAAACCACCTGACACTGCTATGGACTATAATAGAAGGCTCCAGGACCACCTGGAGACTGCTCATGAGTTTACCAGAGGCCAACTGCGAAGTGCAGGGACAAGACGGAAGCAGAACTATGATATGTGCCAGAGCATGACATTTTGAAGTCAGAGAGCTAGTCTGGGTATATAACCCACACAGGAAGAAGGGCAAGTGTCCAAAGCTCTGCAATGGGTGGGTGGGACCCTACAGCAACACTTTCAAGAGCTCCTGAACCCAGTTAACATATCCTCCATGGTGGGGGAAGTCTCACCCATAGCCCTGTGCCGAGGTTGTTACAGTAATCAAAGAGCTCCTTTGTGGCAAGATGCCTGGTGTGGTCATTGTTGGGCTATAATGGTAGTACCTGTGGAGTAACAGACTGGGGTGGTGGTTCCCATTTTTGAAAAACGGGAATGGAGGGTGTGCCCCAAGTGAGCTGAGCAGAAGGCAAAGCTTTCAATTTAACAGTTAATCTTTGTTGATGAAAATAACGTACAGCGCAAGATATGTGGCGTTAAACATGCAAATAATAGAAACACAAGTTTGATGCTTGACCACATGCACTTAAAGCACAAGAAAAAACAGTGGAGACAACAGGCAGTTCCGCATCACATCATTTCTTAGCCCTGTTAGCATACAGCGTTGTCATGATACCTAGTGGAGAAGATTAGCCTGCAAATAACAAAAATGGTGACTAGACATATGCTACCATTAAGTTTTGTGGAAGGAGAAGGGTTCCGCGAGCTACTGGCGTTTGCCACCATCACGGTGAACAACAGCTACTAGAGTGGAAAAGATGTACAATGCACCTCTGTTTCCTGGAGCCAGCCATTTGTGTGGCCCTCCAAGAGAGACTGACTGAACTTTATGATAGCCTCCCAGAACAGCCCAGCTCCTCCGGTGACCTTGATGTCCTGCCCCACACAGAGGAACATCGCCCAGCATTCTGCCAAATCACAAGCACCACAGCATTTGATACATTGTTCGGAGAGGATTACTGCACAGCCGACCCTGAGGCTGATCACAACCAGGCCAGGGCTGGACTGGAACAAAAAATTCAGCCCTGGCAATTTTTGCCCAGACAAACCCCCTCTCAATTGGTTGAGCACCACCCACCACACCTCCTTTGCAGTCTCCTTAAATATGCGTACTGTAATAGAGCTCTGTTTTTTTTGCCATGGGTAAGTGTACCAGTGCAATTGTCCCAGTACACTCACTTGCTGTTAACTGACTTGTGTATGTGTGTGTTTGTGTGTAGGGGTGTTTTTTTTTGTTTTTAAATAAATACTAAAAATTCAAATCATATCGGCCCCAAGGTGAGCCAGCCCACCGGGAAAATGGTGGTATGCCAGACTTCCAGTCAAGTCCTGGTGGTGGCAATGCAGCGAGACCAGGTACAGGAAACTCACTATGTTGGCGAAGCAGTGTCTGAGCATACCTGCTACCTCCATACCAGCCAAAAGAGTATTCTCAACAGCGGGACTCATTTTAAATCGCCTCCGCACTCGGCTGTCGCCTGAACATGTGGATATGCTTATCTTTTTCAATGAGAATAAGTAAGTTAGTCCACTTCATGTCCACTAAAAAGGCCTAAGGTATGGGCGGTTACTTGTTACATGTTGTTGCTAGTAGTTTGTTAACTTTGCGTATTTTTATTATCATCAAGGGAAATTGCAGGCTTAAAATGCTGCAATATAAGTTTAACTTATTATTTATTTTAACAAAAAGTATTTATATATATTTATATATAATTTGCGAGTAATCAAGTACACGTTCATAAGGTAATGAGAGTACTCGAATATTGCAATTACTGAAAATGCCCATCCCTACTAGCTAGCCAGCGATAAGTTATTGCATCTAACTGTATTACTGTATATCTAACAGTCATGTTGGTTGATTACATTCATGATGGTAATCATATATATTTTCTTATTTGTGAATGAGTCACTCCGTTCCACTCAGCTCTCTCTTGTCCACTCCAGCAGTGTGTGTTCGGGTGTTTTAGGGGCGTGGCCTTGGAGGGATGCCTGAAGGGAGGGGGTTGGAGTTTTTCGGTTGAATACTTGAATGCTAACTCAGGCTAACATCTCCCAGGAGGCATCCCAGGGGGGGCGCGAGTCAGCCAGGGGGAAAAGGGGGGGAACTAATGTTTGGATGTCAGAATGTTTTTCACGGTGGAACCATAAAAAACGTGCTTTCACCTGCCTTTCATAGCAATTGCATTCAGGTCTCTTGGTTTTCAGAAAGGAGAGATATTTGACAGGGATGAAGAGAAAAACAAGCGATGCTTCTGAGACCAGCAATACAACGTGCTCAGCTGACGGTAATCGACAAAAAGCCAAGTCAAGAAAATATGACGAAGCCTATCTTGCTCTTGGGTTCACAGTGAATGTGGTCGGAGATGAAGAGAGACCCGTGTGTCTTTTTTGTCTGAAAACTCTGGCAGCTGACAGTATGAGACCCAACAAATTAAAAAGACACTTTGAAACATTACACCCCAGTAATGTCAATAAACCACTCAACTTCTTTAAGAGAAAACTCAGTGAATATCGTCAGCAGGAACATCGGTTTGTAAAAGCTGCATCGTGAACAACAACGCACTATTAGCATCAGTTTTGAAAAAGCACAACAAAAGGAATGTTCATGATTTTGATAAGTCAATAAAGTTAAACATGGCCTACTTTGTAACAATTTTTTTGGGGTGGGGGGGGGTGAAAATTTTTCTTCCTCCAAAGGGCGGAATGACAGAAAAAGTTTGAGAACGACTGAGATAAAGCATGGATCAGCACCAACTGTCCAAGACCCAACTTCAAACTTGGGAGCTGTAAGTTTCACTATTTTATGTTGCTTTACTGTATTATAGACGAGAGCCTGTTGCATGCGTTGTTAGCATGGCAGCTAATGTGGTTAACGTTTTGCCTCGTCCACACAGCCGGGTATAGCCGGGTACAGATTGTATGCAATTGTGCTGCTTGGTATCGCTGTGTGACGTTGATTAGAGCCACCCTGCAACTTTATCACACTTAAAAGGCGGTTTAGCTGTCTGTAAAGTCAAGCCGGTAAAATTCAGACTAAACATAGGCTTTGCAGCAATTAGCATAGATGTCTGGGCTTGTTTGTTAGTGCTGTGAAAGTTATTATTGAGAGTCATGCCTTATGATGGCCGTTTTAACGTTTATATCATGTTTACAGATACAGTGTCTGTAGGGAATATCTAGATAAGCGCAGAGTTACAGGGAATATGTGAAAGGGGATAGTCTGTAATACACATTTTGCATTTTGCACATGTAGTTAGCTATTTGCAGCATTTACAAGCTATTGACAACCCAATTTACACATAATTGAGTGCATTTGTTGTTATCATTTTTGCACTGCTTGCAGCTGTTGCCATAACTACACATTTGAGGAGATGTTGGTGTAACCTCTGTTTCCTCTGTTCAGACCAGCACATCAAGTGCATCTATACAGCTTCCTGCAACAGGGGATGTTGCATGCCAGACTGACCCACTGCAGGCACACAGTTATCCTTGAAGACTCTTCAGCCTCACATCAGAAGTACAGGTCTGCAGCCATCTGAAGTGCATCTACTTTTGATAAACCTAACAGTCATTTATCAGTCTTGGAATAATGTGCAGGTAAATGAAGCTGTGGTTACTTACAACTTGTGAGAGTGTGTAGGCTAAGGTTTCTGTCAATATTAACATCTTTGATTTTCTCTTTACTGTACCTCCAGACTCTACCTGGCTGCCATGTACTACAATGAAAATGCTGACCGACCACAAGCGCAAACAAAAGAAGGAGAACCACTGTTCAAGGTCCAATTTCCAAAGGCCATGAAGAGAGAATGCAGAGCTAAACCAGTTAAGACTGAGCCGACATTCTATAAGTGTTATATTATTTTATTTTTCAACCAAAAAATGTTTTGTACACATTGTATTAAGTATTGCACATATAATGTTATGACAGTTCCACCAACAACAAAATACAGAAAAGAAAATGTCAGGAGTTAGAAACAGACTTTCAGTCATTGTTTTGTAAAAAAACAACAAAAAAGTGAAAAATGTAAACAAAATCTTTTGTGTTTTATCAAACAGGGAATGTGGTGGACCTCATATTTGAAAAAGTCTTTGTTGACCTGGGACCATACACAGAAGCTGCTTTGGCCATCCCCATCCCAGAGGACCTCACTGCACAGTTGGAGCGGCCTGAGGAGGAGGAGGTCATATCCAGCTCTGTGTCCCGGTTCTATCATGGGGCAGTGTAAAACCCACATACCGGCCTGTGGCGTCAGGAAACTCGTCATGGATGCGCAGGACCTGGATTCTGCGACCAAGGAAGCCCCAGCACCAGCTCACAAAGCTCCTATAGGCTAGATACCTGTACCGACTAAAACAACTGGACAGGGCATTTAGTCTTGCAAACATATATCTATGTTGTGTCTCACAATTTTTTTTTATGGATCCAGTGAATCCTACAGTTTTTTATTATCACTGATTATAAGTTCCTCATTTGATGTAAATAAATGCTTGATTGTTACTGAAGAAATGACTCCTCTGAATTCATATATTATATGCACACTATCTGCTGATAGAAGAACTTTACAAATCAAAGAGCAGCTAAACTAATTTATTTGAGGGTGTGTTACTCTATTTGTGGTCTGTTATTATCATTGTAAAATTATGTGCACTGAAGTAAAACAAGACTGTCTAACATCTTTTATTTAGATTGAAACTGAAATATGTTTTTGCACAGAAACAGCCTGTTCTGAACAATTGAAAAAGAAGGGTTTACAGACATGCTGAAATATAGGATCGGAGTGGATTTTTTAGCAAGAAACTTCAAAGACATGTTTTGGGGACCTCTGAGACTTATTTAAACTTGTTGAAAAGGAGCATAATATGTCCCCTTTAAATTTGTGTCAAACATTTAATGTTCAGTCAGAGTTCACTTCCATTGCTGGTCTGGGATAGGTGTTGAATTAAATTTATTTATGAGTGAGATGGACCTAAACTGGCCTCAAAGACTGTTTTAACATCATTCATTACAGTTGTTTTTACCAATTGAGCAAATAGAATGAAAGGATTCGAGGTCCTGCAGCTCAGCAAAGACTAGACAAATATGATGTGTCTTTTGGACAGTTTCAGTTCATACAGTACAGGGTTGAAGAGGGTTAAAGCATTTTATCACACAATAAGAATTTATACTATATACATACAGGTGAATTAGGTACATCCATATTTTCCACACACTACTCTTCTTCACAGATTTTCATAGTGTACTTCATAGTTCGTTCACCCATCACAAGGCACATTTTTATACAATACTTTCATCATCCTCATCAGTATCAGTTGGTATGTGTTGGTACGTCATAGTTTTTGTCATGGCGGTATCAATCAGCCTTTGGATAAGTCCTCATAGACATGGTATGCAACAACAACCGCAGACAGAAAGAAGAGCCGCTGCAACTGCAATAGAGACTAGAAAAGAAGAGATTAATCCACTCCACCCCCCAAACCAATTCTCCATCATTCTGGTAAAGGGGTTGTCTACACCAGCATTTTCTGCCAGCTCCTGTGAGAGAGCTGTCAGGCCTTGGATGGCTCTAGTAATGCTTCCATCAAGGGCTGTATTGTTTGGAATAAAGATGCAACACACATCACCGAACATCTTACAGACACCTCCTTTCTCAGTTAAGAGCATGTCCAGGGCCATTCTGTTCTGCCATGCCATCAGGCTTGTTTTCTCTAATTCTTCAGCTATTCCTTTAAACCCATCTCGTGTGTAGTTCACAAACCGTTGTTGGTTATAATAAATATAATTTATCCAATCTACATTTTTATTAATTGTAGCCCACCAAAAGAACAATGATTCAAATCCTGCGGTGACCTGATTTCGAGCTTTGTATTCGCCAGGTACCCCTCGCACCCCGATCTCATCGATGTATACATGTGTATCAAACGACCCGAGAGGATTTGTTGTGCGTTTTATTCTATGTGATTTGAACATTCCTTTTGATGCTACAGTATCAGTCAAGGGTAATACATAGAATGGCATAACTAATTGGATCAGAGCACATTTCCCTTTCCAGTCATAAGGTAACGTTGACCTCAGTGTTTTTCCTCCACAGAACCACCACACATCAGCGCGATGAGTGGACTGGTCTTTTAACCAGTCGCCCTGAATGCCTGTGCCGTTAGTTGATAATGTAACGTTGCACCACGACGGGGCAGGATGTGGGCCATCCTGTGCCAATCCTCTTTGCTCGATACAGGTGTAATTACCTGCATATGGGCTGAAGTAAGGCGGTCGGGTTTCTGCAGTCGGAGGGAACAGATACTGCAAGGTGGTACAATCTGCGAGAGGGTTAAGAGAGTTGAATGGCCTGAGGATACACTGAAATCCATCTGGATCATTGTTTTGATTTAAGGGAAATGGAACTGTGCCTAACCCAGGTCTGGCTGCCGCACATGCTAGACAATTAGTTGTATTTGGTTTATTGTTTTGTGCAGTATAAATTAACCATCGAAGCCATTCATTTGTGTCAACAAACCCTGTCTCAATAGCTACTTTATCCATTATAGTTGCATTAGTGAGATTTAGGTAAGTCACAATAGGCGCTTTCTGTAGTTGCTCTGGAATGCTGGTGGGACTTACATTAGGCTGGTTTGAGGGTATGGTAACGCTTTCCTGTTTTTTATTTACTTTTTTGATGAAGGGCTCTAGGCTCCTAGAACATATAATCCGCTATCACTCACTTGTGGATCTTTTAGGGTTATCAGTAATGGATTACAATCATCTTTTTTGCAATTTGTTGAGGATTGTCCTTTAATAAGTGTTAGTCGACCACTAACTGGTATTGTTCCACTTGAGGCCTTTTGTGGTCTGTAACCCCAGGTATACGGACTAGAATTGCAGATGACATAATCCCAATAACCACACTACTGATCATATGCAAAGCCTGTTTGATAAGTTTCGCAGATGTATTTGTCTGACCACCTATGGGCTTCTTGGTTGTATGTGTATGACAGAACAGAGATCAAACTTTACTGTACTACTTTGTCCCTCAGTAAAGGTTAGTGTTAATGGTGTCTTCAGTGATCTCTTCCCTACTTTGATTTCCTCTTCAGCGGGGTTTCCGTCGGTGGTCGTCTCGGTCTCATTAAGTGGGTGTTGGTCCTTGCTTACCTGCAACTCATACCATATAATTGGGAGCATAATGATAAGTGTTATACAGAGTAAACAACAGATAGTACCCCTGAGGCCACAGAGGCTTGGTTGTCGAAACGGATGCCATGGTCGTGGACTATCCATGTTTACTTTTAGAAGATAACTCAACTTAACAGATAAATTATTAATAGGACTATGGCTAATGCTAGGAATAACACAGTAAATATAGTAAGCAGTTTAATTCTAAAATCTTCGTTTTCACTCCACACTATTAAAGCTATCCCTTTTGGTGTTTGGTAAATAGGAATATAATTTAAATCAATTATTTGTTCATTTGTCATCAGGGTCTCTTCCAGAGAAAGCCAGTAACCCAAGACACTTTCCTCCTACTATCTCCAGGTACTGATGGTGTCTTCACTGGTTTGAGATGAGTGGCCCCATTGGTTTCACTCCCCTTTGTAGCCAGACTATCCCATGGAGATGCTGAGGTCAGTGATCTAGGTCTCACCTGAGTCTTTCTCCAGAGAAGATAGCTGATGTGCTTTCTTACAGTGTGAGAGATGGATCCAGGAGCCTCTTTCTGCGATCTTTACTGCTGTTGGCGTGATCAGGAGAACCTGGAATGGTCCTTCCCATATTGACTATCTGTATATATTCTAGCAGACTTTCCTTTTATTAGCTTGCATGCTTCAGTTAATGCTACTAATTCTGCAGCTTGTGGCAATGCTTTAGCCATTAATACAGATTCTTGGGTTACAACAACAAAGCCTGTGGCATTTTTACCATCTGGGTTCTTTTTGCTTGAGCCATCTACAAACATAGTGAGGTCAGCTTCAAACGGAACGTCAGTAAGATCTGGTCGTGGCAAAACTTTTTCATTTATTTCTTGTAAACAGTTGTGGGGAAGTAGAGTAGATGGGTTTAATGTTGTACATCTCTCTATAGTTAGATGTGGTTGGGATAATAAGACTGTCATGCATGATAGGTGTCTGGATGGTGAGAGATAGGAGATTTTATTTTGTAATAAAATTAATGCTACTGCATTTGGAACTTTCAGTGAGAGTTGATGAAATAGTACCACAGAGGCTGAAGTCTGCACAGCCATAGAGGCTGTTACTACAGCTTGTACACATGGTGGTAATGCCCT